>NW_017140401.1:376777-398927 GCF_001652005.2 Ceratina calcarata
CCGCAGTGTTATATGTATGTTATATTTATTTGTAAAGCAAACAAGGTCATTATGAATAATTATGGGGTCGGTAGAGTAAAAATAGGTTCTCATCTTTTTCTCAATATTTCGCATATATATTATATACAATTTTTCTCAATATAACGCATGAGGTCTAAAATATTCTTGATTCAAATAATTACGTAATCAATTCTTTAAAAGTCAATTTGTAGATATTTCAAAATTCACGACCCACTGGTACGAAACATGTTTTTACTTATTTCTCAATATTTTGTAAGTTTGATGAGTTACGGATTTGGCACAAAAGTTACCGATATAATTACCTAAAAATCAATTTCGGGATTTTACTCCAATCACCCACTAAAGGGGTGAAAAGGTG
This sequence comes from Ceratina calcarata, assembly GCF_001652005.2. Classification (NCBI taxonomy): domain Eukaryota; kingdom Metazoa; phylum Arthropoda; class Insecta; order Hymenoptera; family Apidae; genus Ceratina; species Ceratina calcarata. The sequence goes on from NW_017140401.1 coordinate 377,157, forward strand.
TAGTCTATTTACAAAATCCTCAATATCTCTGAAGTTCCATGAATTAGTGACTTGGTTTAATAATAATATTAAGTTATAAATAACTAATACAGCAATAATACGGACAATAATTTTAAAATCTGATGGACAATTTAAGTCAATAGGATATTTGCATTTGTTTCTTGCTTGAAAGTAATCGAATACTTTAAAAAATAAGTAACATTTAAAACCGTATAAGGAGGCCACACAAGAAACTCACGGAGGCCGCACATTTTCCACCTCTGGTCTAGCGTATGACAAGCCTAAAAATAGAATTACCTTAATGCTTTGAAAAATGTGAGGTGTATGACTTTCATTCCCACGTACTCATATCGAAGTCTCTATGCATAACGCATAGGTTTCTATTTCTATTTAACAGGAAATATTTAACTGTCCATTGTCGTAGAAGTAAGAAGATACTGGCCCAAATACTTATCGTGTGACAAACGAAATATCATTATTTCAATCCTTTTAAAACCCTGACCCAAACCAGTTTCATGCTCACGTACATACGTATATCGAAGTCTCTATTCATAAAGCATAGTTTGAACAGAACGAACGCAATCGCGCGGGCATTTCTCTGGTGAAATTTTCCCACGAATTAATGGACGCATCCCGTGGAGGGATGAATCCTATTTACGTTTCGCGGGCGGAACGCGTCGAGTCGGCCAGCTGATTCGCATAGCTGCAGCGATTTACGAGCGGCCCGAATTCAGTGATCAATGTCGGTGAAAAGTGCGACAAAATTGGAATGCCACGGCATGTGCGGAGGTCCGGTCCCGAGCCGATCGATGCGAACCGCGCGTTTCGCGTGGGTCGGGGCAGCGCGCGGACTATCCGCGAGACACAATGAAACACCGGCGATGATGTATAACCCGGTTACAGTTTGGGACCACCGAGGAGCGAAGAATGAGAAGCACGCGACGCGATATCTGAAACCTGTTTCGCGTGTGTGCCGGAGACTAACTGCCAAGCTCTGTTCCCTCGATAATTGGATGTTCGTAATTGGCCGAAATAGCGCGCGCTATACCGTATACCAGTATGCTCTGTACACTGCGCTATGCGTTTACTACTGTACGCGGTTCTAATGAATGTTACATTGGATGATGCATTCAAGACCATTGGGTGTTTGATTAATCGATTGATTGAGATACAGTATGCGTTTTCAGATGGTCCCTTTTAATCGATTACCGTAATATGATTATTAGATTGCAGACATAATGTTGATGGTATCAGTTTGGAAAATGTTTTAGGTAAATGTTCCTTTTATTTAGACATTAATACATATATTTAGCCTCTGATATTAGTTAATTTTATTTTTATGGTTGCATATCAACTACAAGGGTCATTAACAACCATAGCAACTATAAATTACAAATTGATTGTATGTATTGCTTGACAAAGTTAAATACAAATCAAGCGTGGTCCTTAAAGAAGTATATAAATTCCAATGTGTTTCAAGAATTTTAATACAATAGCACATGAGTTCACAGATGCAATACATTATCTAAAGTGAATAGTTTTACCATGTATAACTATTACATATGAAATGTCCTTACAAATGCATCAAACGTTCAATCTAGTAATGATATTGTTTCAAGAACAATATCCCGTGTCACTTAACAGTATTATATTTCTGTTCACTCAACATTATTACAAAATTCAATTGAACGTGTCCAATATATGGAAGTAGATCATAAATGAAACCTCTCTTTTGTAACCTCTTTTTATCAAGAGGACCAAATAACCGATTCGTATTGCAGGTAGTTTAATGTATATTTTGGTTAAAATGGAAAACGTAGCTGTCAATGTCCGCGTCTCGGACTCTGCTGACTTTGTTCTATCCTCGATTCATCGTCACCAAGGAGAGGAACCATAGTATGGTTACCATACACCATTCTATGTCAAGGAGATACCGATAGCGATTTCATGCGAAGCCTACATCCGCTTCGAGCAACTCTGTTATTATCATATACTCTTCTTCGGGCAACACTGTTGTTATAATATACTACTCTTACACTTTGAAACAATTAATATAAAATATTGCACATTATAACGTCAAATTATTTTAATCTCGTCACTTAAAATTATCATCAATAGTTGAAGTCGACGATTAAGAAAACAGACAGTTGCCTAATAAATTGCATCTGGGAGCGTCGCATCAATTACGTTCGCTAATCGTCGATTCTCCCGGCGAATGGGCCAGTAAATGGGCGCGTGTAATTTTTCGTGTTCTTGTATTAATGTACAGGGACTCCTCCGGGGAGTTAGCTTGCGGATTATGGTAATGAGTTTTGATACCGATGTCCATGGCATCTTAACGAGTTTCCCTCGCATTATAAGTTTCGCGAAAAGTTTCAACCTCGTTCAGTGGGAGAAGGGGGAGCCAAGAAACTCTCGAATCGTTCGCTTGTCCGCTCTCTACGTCCCGACATTAAGAGACATTATTCCGGAACTGTCAAGGAACGAAATACTATCGTATTCTCGGTGCGCGCGCGCTCACGCAACAAGAACCTGCTTTCGTTAAACGAGTTAATTCGGTCCCTGGGGTTGCGGGACTTCGTTTCCTGTCTTGTGAAAAATGGACGAGCAACTGGCAAACTTTGAGTCCGAGTTAGCGCCGTTAAGGAAATATCATTACTCGTGCGAGTTGAGTTCGATCGTCAAGTTACCGTTATATACTTCAGGCACACTTATCAATTCTGTATTTTATATTATCGATGACACATCTATTTATCCTCTTCTTCAGAATACAGTTATAATTAGATTGCGGATTTTATGCATTTATAGAAAAATTAGATGTGCAGAAAACAGGAGGACTGCATGTAACGTGCAAAATAGAGCCGAGTATTAAAAGCATAATATACATTATTAATTTTAAACAATAAAAGAATTTTGAATCCAGATATCACTTCTTTGATTGATGTCATAAATGTTTTATTTTGCATAAGGATCCACAGTCTAATTATAATTCATTATTAAATATAATTTCTCTATTAGACTATCTTGCTCATTTAGCTTATTGTTTATCCATACAATGTAACTACAAATCAACCTGTATGATTATTCTGCACAATTCTTATAGGAAATAAAATTACACTTTTGAAAATCTGATAACAATACATATAAACGTATTTATTTTTTATTTTACTGACGCAAGCATGTGAAGCGCTCAACTGGCAATCATATAAATGGGCAAACATTGCTAATAAATCGGAAAAATATCAGCGGCGTGTAGAGCAGAGACGTCATCTTTGCCTTTATGAAACGTCAAGTACCTACGGTTCCCGTGTTCACGGTTTTTCATTTCACCATTTTTATTATCACGCAGAACGAAAAAAACGAGAGCAAACAGAAGAGCCGAGCTAGTTTTTCACCGCGAACCGTCGTTTTAACAAATTGCTGCCCGTTCTTATCGCGCGACTGAAATATAACGTCGCTGCTCTACTGCGAACGAAGGAGCGTGTAATCTACAATGATTACCACGCTCGCGGAATCACGGAAGAAGTTTCGCGGTGCGATGGCTCGGATCAAAATTGTTTAACTGCTCCAAATCGATTAGAATCCATTACAGTCCATGGTACGAACTTTACAGAATTGTTGACATTCGTAGATGAGTCTAATTGGACTTTGGCTATAATTTTGTTCATCATGGTAATGAATTGATAGAAATATTAATAACTGATCGAATTCATTCATTTGTTGTGTTGTATAATATTTATTTCATCATAATTTCTTATACGATGAATTATATTAATTATTTCAAGATCTTAACCATCTATTAGCCGGCAAATTTTCCAACTTAATTGACAGAACTTGAAAACAGTTTTCCGCTGATCGATTTTAGATCGGTTTTGCAAATTTGTTTCATGAGCGCGGATTCAAATACTATTTAATCTGGACTTGCTCGGATCGCGATCAATAACCGCGCAATAATTTTCGACGTTTTAATAGCCCGTCACTTAATGCAATTTCGAATAACTCATTGCAGGCTATTAAATATACGCGCGCACGACCCACTGGGATTGCTCGCGCGAGCTTCAACGAAAGTACAATATAATTCGCAATTTTAAGGCACGTTTATAATTTATTTCGTCTATCCTATTTTCTCATTGGAAGACATGTGGATTTAAAAAATTTTTAGAAAGCAAATAGGAAACAGCTATGATCTTGTACATATCTTAATCTAACATTTTATATAAATGATTGATATACAAGGCTTGGATCTCACAATACACATCACAATTGTCTTATGCATGGAAATGTGCATTTATAAAACTAAAATATGACGGGATTTTGTAAATGGATAGCCTATAAATGAAAACAGAATGCAGAGTGTCCTAAAAAGAAATTTAGTGGTACCTTCTAATTTTTCATGGTAATGAGTTAGTGAAACAACAATCGCGCTATCTACACACCATAACGTTGTTAGTTAAAGCCTTATCGGCCGCGTATACTTTACGTTCATTAGTTATACAAGATTAAGTTTGCGTGTGACACGTAGTTTAACTTACGCAACGGCTAGGAAAGCTTAAATGGAGCAGCTTACCAGTGATGAACAATGATACCAATTATAACTTGGCTAAGCTGAATGTACCGGAAAGATTCCCTCGCTGTCGACTCGAGCAGCCATAGTGAGGAAAAACTAGATTTCCAATATTTTATTTAAATACATGTATTTGAATTGTTGATTCTTATGGAAAATAAAATATTTATGGTATTAAACTAAAAGACGTGTTTTACGTAAACATTTATTTTATCATTTAAACGTTGCAATATGCGTTCAGCTTTCGAACATATTCAATTTTCTTATAAATGCAAGAAATCCAGTCTATATGTGTATATACTTAAATATGTACATATATCAAATCAAACCTTATATCTAAACGTGCAGAATTCTAGATTAAATGTATAATCGATCATTGTTATATTTGCGAATGACACGATTAGTAATACGATTCTATGTATAAGAATTGTAATAGGGAAAATGTAAGGTCATACGGAAACGTATCCTTAAGTGAAGGCACGATTTATCGAGTATGGATCCCTGAGACCACACGAGTACGCCTGAGTGGCCGTTTACCTAATTGGGTTAGATAATGTGATAGAGGAAATAAATGTTCGAGTTACATCACGAACCATCACGCTCGACACTTAGTAGCGTTACACGCCAGTTTTATCTCCGCTTCGTTACAAGACCCATAATTTCCTTATGCAGTTAGTCTATTATCACAATGGTACATGCATATGAAAAATATGTACAGTCTTGCATAAGAGAGAATGTATGAAGAAAAGTGCAATGGTGGAATTACAGAAGACAGATCGATCTTTTCATCTATTTTTGAACTCAGTCTGTATCAAGTCGATTTTTTATACTTAACACAATAAAATCTTTTCAGGTAAAATAGCTAAAACAGACTGAGAAGTATATTTATATTATTTTACAGAAATAAGCTAAAAGATTAAGCACCCAACATTAACACTGTCTAAACGTTTTCGAAATTAAACTATAAATTTTTCTTAAACAGGCAGCGATTTTAAAGTACAATTTCATTGAAACTATTGATGATTCGTTGTGCGATTTGTTACACGATTCATAACATGATTACGACTATGTAATTATTTTTCAATTGAGATAGTCTCTAATATGAAATACGATTTTATTAACCCTTTCGCTACTACGGGAGACTATAGTCGCTCTGCATAAAATGCCACTGACGTACTACGGGCAACTACAGCCGTTCAGCGGGAGAACTCGCCCGTAGCGTAAGGGCTAAAACTTAAAACTAAAAATATGAAGTCTATAAATTTTGCATTTGATGAAACTAATTGAATTAATGCGATCTTATATCAAAATAAGTTGTTATTATTTCAAATCATTTTAATAGCACCTGTAAACGTCCTTATTCTTTATGACAGTTTTTATTGACCTTTTTATGTACAAGCAAAGAATTTCAACAATTTTTTCCTGAAAATATCGTAACGTCTTAGCAATAAGAAAATCGGTTTGGTAAAAAGTTCGTTTGAAAGTTCCTGAAATGAAAGAAACGAGACAAGTTTTTCTTAACGAGTTCGGGCTGCAAATTAACGCGCGAATGTTCCCGAGCCAATCGATAAGATCGCGTCCTCAATACCCCCCCTCCCTCCCCACGCACGACAAAAGAAACTCGTCAAACGTCTTATAGGAACGTATCGTGGAAAATTTGAAAAGTTACCAACGAAACGGTAAGTCGTGCGCGGCGAAAGAAAAGTTAACTGTCCGCTTTGTGACGCGTGGAACTCCCAAGTTTCCCCCCAGCCAGCACGGCGACCAAGCCGTTCGAATTTGCATGAAAAAGGGGCTCTCTCCCTCTCCGGAGCAACTGGTATATAAGCTACTCCCCAAATGAATGCAAATTCCACTTCGAAAGCCCCTCTTCCCGATGGGAGAGAGTGGGAGACGACAGCCTAGGAAATTTGCTTACATAAATATAGTGTTATTGTATGTGGCAAAGTATTGCTTCATCGTCACATTCCCAACGAAATACTCTACTAACGTCCGAGAGTTCGCCAGTCCCGGGGGTGGCATAAAATATTCATATTTAATGGTAATTTCATCCCCTCTCAACGAACTTTCCACCGTAAGCCCCGAAAATTCAACGATTTCAACGTTAACCAAACGCATAAACATGTAATGTAGAATTATTTCCGCCAACTATAAAATGTCGACCTCAAACAAAACAAAAGAAGACATGCGCATTGTTATAGAAGCGAAATCTCATCCCCAAACATTTTTGTTTTATAAAATATTCTCGTTTAATAATAATATAACAGCATTGTGTGTGGTTTGAAAAACCAGAGGAATAAAAGATAAATATAGGCGCTTGAATTCTTAACGAGGTTTTTCATTGCAATTAATTACTCAATTGATTGTACACATTTATAAGAATTTTATTAGAAATAATAAAATGTAGAAAAAGTACATAAAATATCAACAGCATATAATGGATACTTAAAAAAGTATGAAACATTACGAGATTCCAGTTACTAAATTGATATTATAAAAATCTTATTCTGCTAAACAATAATCGGCTGAATGTGCAAAAGCAATTACTCAGAGTGGAATTAAGAATCGGTAGTGCAAAGGACATAGGAGAAACGCGCCGGCGATTGATGGCTGCGGTGGTCATACGGCATGCCAAAGGATACGAAGCATTGAGCCGTACCGCAGATATACTGATTGGATGATCGGAAACACGAGTTTCAGGTAGGGCAGAAGACTGAGGGCTGCAATCTTATTGGTACGTCCATGCCACCGGCACCGGATTCCTCAAAACGCCGAGGGCTGTGTAACGCGATCAATCTTGGCTGAGCGACAGAACTTGTCCCGCTATCGCGATGAAATCGAGCCGATGCGTTTCATCGACCGTTCGACCGATATGATAACAACTAAATACGACAAGAATTATTGTAGACAACATGGTCTTTAAAGCAGAGATAGTATTAAAGAGATTTATCCTTAGTTTATTTTCGACTGAGACAGCAAGTTATGTTTTAGATTAGATGCAATGTATTTCAATCAGCAACAAATTTCAGTAATATAATTCCAAGTAAATATGACCAAATCTTGATTATATTAAAAGGATATTTCTATGAGTAATTTATTTTTAGGTGAGACATCAATGTTATGTTGTGGATTACATTATATACTTGGAGATTGATTAATTCTCATGAAAATATCGTTGTAAATATGAAAAATTACATACAGATCTAAAGACAAATTACTAATATTAGTGATTTGCGTGATTTACTTACGATGATGATCGAATGCAATAAACGAATGAACAATTAGTTGGATTTTGTATTACTCGATGTCAAAAGGTCTAAATCGTCATGTCTCAAGAAAAATCTAACTTTCATGGTACAAGAAATTCCAAGATTACTGCGCTAAGAATATTTGCACGCCAATAACTTCTGCACCTGACCAGAAATGAAATGAAGCTAGTACAAACAGCAGATATGCGGTAGGATATTAAATTCGCCTCCGAAGAACCTAATTATAAGATGCAAAAGATCCAATAATGGATTCCTATAATTACAGAGTGCTGCGAAATTGCGATCCGGTATTTTCACTTATCTGCAGCGGAACAGCGAGCGGTGTTCATTTCCCAATTTCCCTTCGGGAGCCGCCACGAAAATAACGTCGGTTTTAAATTGCAAATATATGGGAGGTAACACCCTCGTCCTAGATGACCCCCAGTCCCAGATAACCCAACCAAACCCTACGCGAAAAATCCAAGGACATTTAGCCTATATCATTTCGCTATCAAGCGGGGGCATCGAGGACCTAAAATGGGCTTTCGATGACACTTCTCCCCCTTTCCTCGCCACTTCGCAGCCCGGAAAGTGGGGTACGGAGGGGGGAGGGGCGATATTGGCCCAATTCGAAAACGAGCAACCCCTCCGAAAGGAAATGGATCCTGGCAAGAGGCTGCGCCGGAATCGAATCAAACCTGATCCAACTGACCGCAACGATTTCAACCCCTGTGGCCATCGCCGAGTCCGTGTGGCCTCGATTCTCTACGGTTGTTCAGTTTCACGCCTGGCTCTCATGCGATTTACACCGAACTTCGGTTCTCGGTCAATACAACAGTAATTTATCGCGCCAAGTGCTTCGAAACATACAGACACATACGTACCTGGCTACCGTTAAAGCAATTGTAATAAATCGCCGGACGCGATCCAACGATAAAACCTCCCCGAGCCGAAAATCTCGATCCAACGATCTGATCTATTCTAGTGCCGATTGTTTCGTTATTGTTTTTCGCATCGATGCCGCTGTTACGTTAATTTTCCATGGTAGTTTATAGCTTTTCATTTATTGTCACGTTGAAAGGGTACGATTTTGTCTCGTATATTTATACAGCTTGCGAGCTTTAATACAAAATAAAGTATGCGTAATGTCAATTCAAATAGTGATTTCTTTAACTCTTTATAATTATATCTAGTTTACTTTTTGATGTGTATGTCGATATTATATGTATTTTGTTGGTTTCTTGCAAATCATATATGGATTTGATAATACAATAATTGTTTTATATGTGTGTATGAAATACAATAGTGAAAATACATTGAAATTGTTTTGATCATTTGGATATTCTTAAACAAAGAAATAAATATTTTATACTACATAATCTGTTCCTTATGCTTCATACGCATACTTCAATATATAAAATGAAATACAATTTTTAACACAGAATTTTGCATAAGTCACCGTCGAGACTCTTATAATAATATATTATTCGTTAAAATATTTTCATCTAATCTAACCAGATAGAAATCCTGCCACATTTGATGGACGGGAAACACCTCGGGACAATAGTCCGTCCATTCTTGGAGAATCCGCGTCCCTAACTTTGCGGTCGCGGAACAAAACAATCCGTAGGTAACCGGAGATGCAAAGCGGCTGGACGTATCGGCGAGTGCCGGACCTCTACTCGTGTTTCACTGTTTGTCCGCGTCCAGCTTCGCTAAGCCGCGCAGATAACGTCACCTTCGTGCGTGCATTGTTCCACGAGTTTAAACAGATTACGGCCAGCGCTGTTTAATCGTAAATTGTTGCTCTAACCCCGCGGCTGTCGCAAGTCAATGTACATAGTATGAGGTGTACCCTAGCTTCAAATTCACCACACGATTTTATTATTAATTTGTTATATCGACCAATAAGTAGTTACAAAATTTATATATTATCACATTTATATAACAAAATTTGTTAAGAATATCAGACTATGTGTGTACGTATATTATATATAAATATAACATATCAGATACAATTTCTATGAGAAAATACATAATTATTTAGATAGCTAAGCACTTTCATAATGTCGATTTAAAACATGAAATCTAATAAACGCTTTCTCCTGGCTTTTAAGTATTACCATATACATATGTACATCTTGTTTTTGGTGTTTTATATACAGTGCAGGTTAGAAATCGTATTGGAACATTTTCCATGTTTACACATAATGTGAGAGTAAAAAGTGAGATGTAAGAGCTGAGAGAATATTTCGTTCTTCAAACATACATTGAAATTGAATTCGAAAGAATGTAGAATATTTGAGTTTTATTAAAACTACTTTATATGTTCTAATTGACACAAAGAATATTTGAGTTTTAATAAAAGTAATGTATCAAATATTGTATCACAGATAATATTGCATTAAATTAAACAATAGATGAATTGTTATTTAGGTTACTACATGAAATATCATACTAATTATTACGTCATTAAAAGGAACTTGTTTGGTCTCGGACCAGCCTCGATTGTATCGTCGAAACCTTTCCAACATGGAAAAATTCCGTAATTCAAAGTTTATGAGGATGAGGACGTTTTAGGAGTTAAATAAAACTCAGATTTGAGCCAGACAATTTAAAGATATTTATTGGCTCGACAAAAATGATTAGGGGAAAAAGCCATGTGGCATAAAAAACCCCTTGAATGAATTGTATATTGACAAAAGAATCGATGAAAGTGCAAACGGTCAACTGTATGAATGTGTGTATGTTGTGTATTAAGAGCAATTGCCCCACGTGCAATTGCTCTACGGATCGTGTGTACGATCGCATTAATCGGCATCGAGCCGTCGTAATGAAAATCAGAGTGGTTACATGAAGTAACCACTCACGGGTCATAAGTGATTATGACCGCGTCCCTCAGTATCGAACTGAGACAATGAATAAGTAGAGTGGTTACATGGAGTAACCAACTCACGGGTCGTAAATAATTACGACCGCGTCTTTCAGTATTGAACTGAGATCGTGTGCAATTAGAGTGGTTACATGGAGTAACCGACTCACGGGTCGTAAGTGATTACGACCGCGTCATTCAGTACGCAACTGAGAACCTGTGAAGGTAGAGCGGCTACACGGGTAGCCACTCACGGGTCGTAGATACGACTGCGTTTTATGAAATTATTCGGGATTGACCGAATCCCGCACTCGCGAACGCACTATGACGTTCACGATCCGAACTGCACCGATTCCTCGAGACGACTGATTCAAAATTATATGTTGATCGGCTGAGAACACCCGCACAAGAGGAGAAAATGTTTAAACAAAATACTCGCCATGAAAGGCAAAGGAAAACCGTTGAGTTATTTACGAGCCGCACGTGTTTACGTTAAGACCGATACGAGAAGACATTAACAACAAAGACCCTGCCCCGACTCGTATCTCGAGGCATAGGGCTATTCCCGGTGGTCTACGGCCCGAACCACTTGAAACGAAAAAATCCTTCGGTCGCGGTTAAATTGTTACTTCCGCGATCGAACATAGATCGCTGGTTGTCCGAGTTCGAGTGTAAAATTAAAAAATTAATCTGAATTTCACTGATTCAAAATGCCCGAAACGAATGGCAGAATCTTCTATTGCTCGCGACAATTCGCAGGTTTCCGATCTCGTTAAATGCCTGAACGATTGGTAAGGTTACGATTATAGAAGTCGGGCTTGGCACCTTTTGGATCTCGATCGCTGTCTGAAACGATTGGCAAAGCTTACGTCTATAGAGGCTTTCGATTTCGATTGATGTCCGAAACGATGACAAGAACCGATCTCGATCACTCGCATAAACGTAGTGTGCAGTTTAGCCGAAACACTGCTAACACTGCCCAGTGAAAACGCGTCGGGGTTGGGGAAAACAGAACTCGAATTGTTAGCTGAAACATTTTATTGTACAAAATCTAACAATAACTGATGAAGGTTTTCGTTTGTAACATTTGATGTAGTAACCATGATTCAATGAGGGTTCCGTAACAACAGCTCCCACTGATCAAGCGTATGGCGTTCAAGTAGAAGATACATTTAGCTCCTTGTTATTATAAGCAACCATTATAGGATAACTGCAGGCAGAGCAGTATGTATCATTCTACGGAACTCGGAGAACTGTTGCCAGCAGTTCAAACATTCCCGTTGTTTCGCGAATGACATTAAATACTCTCAGGAAATGTTGAAATATCTCAATCTCCGACAACGAAAACTGCACCAGTGATATGCCTTCTAGTTCACGGTAGATACGTTCTTATATATTTTAACGGTTTATTTAATTTTTCCATAATGTTAAATGACAATTTTATTTTGTATCAAAATTTTTGTGAAGACCATAAATATAATAACACAATTTTAGGAATTGATAATATAATGAAGTATCAAATGAACAATTTTTACTTGATGGTATGTCACAGTTCTTGTTATGAATTTAAATAATTTACAAACGGTAAATATAAGTAAGAATTGAACTAACGTAATACATAAATTGATACCTGAATTCAAGTGAAATGCTAAAAATACTATACAGCATTAAATAAGAATGAGAACAGGCAATGAAATAGAGACTGTATCTCTCAATCTGATAAGACACCATCTCTGTAACAAGCGACATTCTTCCCTGAGAAGAATACGAGATCCATGAATTGGAAATACTGATGGAAGGGACAGTTTTTGTGGTTTTTCAGTGGTAATAAGATGAGACAAGGTTCGATCTTGGTAGTCAAGCAATATTGGCAGGCAATAAACAATTCCATGGAGGCCCGTTCTATTCGACAAGCTGTCCCTTATTCTTGATTCGTCAGAATAAATTACCGTCAGCTTTCACTCTTTGCTTTCTATGCTATTACTTATGGCCTCAATTTTTAGATCACTGCAATAATGTAAAATTAGATAAGAGTACATCGTGGTGTAAAATTAGATGAGAACAATTAAATAATGAAAATAAAGTGTAAATTTCATTGTTTCTATTACCTATTTATTATTTCACGCAGTACGTCTAGCATACATTTTTGTACAATAATATAAAATTATATAGATGAGAACATTTCATTGTTTTATATACTTTATTATATCCATAATAGATCGCTGGTTGTCCGAGTTCGAGTGTAAAATTAAAAAATTAATCTGAATTTCACTGATTCAAAATGCCCGAAACGAATGGCAGAATCTTCTATTGCTCGCGACAATTCGCAGGTTTCCGATCTCGTTAAATGCCTGAACGATTGGTAAGGTTACGATTATAGAAGTCGGGCTTGGCACCTTTTGGATCTCGATCGCTGTCTGAAACGATTGGCAAAGCTTACGTCTATAGAGGCTTTCGATTTCGATTGATGTCCGAAACGATGACAAGAACCGATCTCGATCACTCGCATAAACGTAGTGTGCAGTTTAGCCGAAACACTGCTAACACTGCCCAGTGAAAACGCGTCGGGGTTGGGGAAAACAGAACTCGAATTGTTAGCTGAAACATTTTATTGTACAAAATCTAACAATAACTGATGAAGGTTTTCGTTTGTAACATTTGATGTAGTAACCATGATTCAATGAGGGTTCCGTAACAACAGCTCCCACTGATCAAGCGTATGGCGTTCAAGTAGAAGATACATTTAGCTCCTTGTTATTATAAGCAACCATTATAGGATAACTGCAGGCAGAGCAGTATGTATCATTCTACGGAACTCGGAGAACTGTTGCCAGCAGTTCAAACATTCCCGTTGTTTCGCGAATGACATTAAATACTCTCAGGAAATGTTGAAATATCTCAATCTCCGACAACGAAAACTGCACCAGTGATATGCCTTCTAGTTCACGGTAGATACGTTCTTATATATTTTAACGGTTTATTTAATTTTTCCATAATGTTAAATGACAATTTTATTTTGTATCAAAATTTTTGTGAAGACCATAAATATAATAACACAATTTTAGGAATTGATAATATAATGAAGTATCAAATGAACAATTTTTACTTGATGGTATGTCACAGTTCTTGTTATGAATTTAAATAATTTACAAACGGTAAATATAAGTAAGAATTGAACTAACGTAATACATAAATTGATACCTGAATTCAAGTGAAATGCTAAAAATACTATACAGCATTAAATAAGAATGAGAACAGGCAATGAAATAGAGACTGTATCTCTCAATCTGATAAGACACCATCTCTGTAACAAGCGACATTCTTCCCTGAGAAGAATACGAGATCCATGAATTGGAAATACTGATGGAAGGGACAGTTTTTGTGGTTTTTCAGTGGTAATAAGATGAGACAAGGTTCGATCTTGGTAGTCAAGCAATATTGGCAGGCAATAAACAATTCCATGGAGGCCCGTTCTATTCGACAAGCTGTCCCTTATTCTTGATTCGTCAGAATAAATTACCGTCAGCTTTCACTCTTTGCTTTCTATGCTATTACTTATGGCCTCAATTTTTAGATCACTGCAATAATGTAAAATTAGATAAGAGTACATCGTGGTGTAAAATTAGATGAGAACAATTAAATAATGAAAATAAAGTGTAAATTTCATTGTTTCTATTACCTATTTATTATTTCACGCAGTACGTCTAGCATACATTTTTGTACAATAATATAAAATTATATAGATGAGAACATTTCATTGTTTTATATACTTTATTATATCCATAGTAACATTTCATTCAGAGATTTGTACGTTTATGTTAATTTACTTTAATACATTAAATATTACTTATAAATTTATTGGCCGCGTTAATAAAGACATTTTTCACTAAAATTATGTAATACTACGGTACTGCGTATATTCGGTGACCATATTTTTGCGGCGACAAAAAAGAAGGTTGGAATTATAACACCGCATAATAGTAAAACATAATAAAATTCTTGTATTGGATTATTTCATAAATTATTTATTGAAAGGAAGAAAAGAACAATTGCACACAAAAATTCGCTTAAAGCACAAGCTTAAAGAACAAGAAATAAAAATAAAACCTTCGTGACATAACAAAATCATTTCGACAATTATCAATCATGAATATTTACACGAAGATAACGAATTATTATTAAAGGAAGAAATTAAAATTTAAGTTGCAGAAGACCCATTTTTATCTTATTTGATGCTATATAATTTATATATTATATATAGTATACAAATACGACAGCAAAAATAAATACAGAACATTTTTACGTCCCGTATTTCTTACAAAAAATTTCAGAGACAAGCTGCAGAAATAAAGAACTAGCCATGGAAATACAGAACGGATGGTCTCTGTATGCACATAGTAAACGAAAATATAAATGAAATATTTGCACGAATAGAGGCTGGTAAATAACTTTTCACTATGCAGAATCGATTCGTCTGGACAATATAATTCTGAAATGAAGAACTATCGAGTAACAGCACTCTTTTTTAATAATGCCGGTTATTTCATTAGCGTAGAACGAACGACGAAAAAGTTCCACAGCGGATACTCAAAACAAGAGTCGTAATAACAGAGAGAAGAAGAAATTTTCGCTACGCCGGGATAGATAATAAAGTTAGCGTTGAACGCCTCAATATCCGCGACAGTGAATCCTCAAGTAAAGTGAGAGGTAGTCAGCAAGGTACTTTACTTAGTTTCTGCTACGTAATTTACGCGGTTCTCTTCGTATTGATCTGGTAAATACAAATATAACTTGCATTCTTGGTGGAAATGAGAATTTTACAAGATATCATAGAAAACTGTTTCACTAATACACTGAATCCTGTCAATACGTGTGCATCTGACATAGACACGATCATACTATAAAAGAAAGATGTCTCTTGCATTTATCATGCAAAACTTTCACTTAAAAAATAAGAAAATAAAAGATATAATCGTATTCAGTACATAAAAATGAAGAGAATGAATCTACTAAAAGCTTTAAGTAGCAAGAATAAAGTTCAGCCGTAGTCAAAATTGGCATGGTGAAGCTAGTATAAATATTATAATATAGATCGTGTTTTATGATTACACAGAATTAAGTTCAGGCATGAAATGCATTTTATGATCACATACGAATAATGCTTACGGTTTCCTGCGTACCCATTGGTTAAACATGCAAAGAATTGTCGTCTACAGATGAAAAGCTCTACACAATTTTCTCTTCTTTATTAAATCAGAATTCCATGCTATTGTCGTGTGTGTAATTTATTTTAGGAATTTTATAAATAAATTGGCAGCCTTGAATAAACGAGAAGTATGAGGAAAAAAGTTATGAATTAATTTGTATAATCTAATATTTTAATTTACATTTACCTAAATAACTAAACGTTATGAAAATTAACTTACGATATTTAAAGCTTTAAGTAATAAAAGATTAAAAGTAATTCTTTCATCCTCTAAGCAACAGAAGCATTTAGCAGAATCGTAGACTCTACTTTGAAACGATGATAGTAAAGAATCGGAAGACAGAGAGACCGAAAGGAAAAGGGGAAAAAATGGGCAACGAGTTCAAGCGGAATGAATACAGGCCGGTCGCATATAAAGATTTCCGTAAAAAGCGGAGCGCTCGTTTACAGCGAAGCAAAACAAGACGGCAAAGGACGAAGACTTTTTAAGAATGCAGCCTGACACCTCGAGAGTATAGCAAAAAGGTGCTCGAGACAAAGAATAGTAACATGGGACAAAGACGGAGACGAATATACATATGTATGCGCAAATTTCAAAGAGGCTGACTGTCATTACTGTTAAACATACAAACGGCAGAACGTCCGCGGGCTTTAAAGCTTTCGGCCTGGTTGCGAGATGCGACGAGATCGTTATTCAATAAATATGTCTGATTCAAATATCAAAGTATCTTCCGCCATCTATTTGATCGTAATATTTCAATCACTTACATCGAGTTTATCAATTTTTTTAAAGTTGTGCATCTTTGCATTGTTCAAGATAATAATTAAAAATTTAATACAGAAATAAACAGTTATTAACAACAAAAGGCTATACATCCACAATTTTGTGATTTAATTAAATATACTTTTACTGTACATACTATAATATTTATATATTTTTTATTGTTAATGTTATATTTTGTAATAGTTGAAATTAACGTACATAACAACTATATGTATAATAAAATAAATATTTTAGTTAAAAAAATTGAGAACCATTGAACAAAAATGAAAAACGGTAAAATTAAATCTTCTCTTTCTGTCCTGATAAAAAGATTTTCAGTCATTTCTATTTTGACCTCTAATTGATTCAGTATTATTATAAGTGAAGAATTGAAAGGCAGCCATTGCAGGTAATGTGGTATTAAAAAGATTAATAATGCGGAAAATTGCCTTGGAGTATTTGTGCTTCGACTGTCAACGTATCACATTACGGGGAAGGATATTGTAACTGAATTGGCTTGGGCGGGGATATCCGAGAAGAGAAAGAACTGCTCGAAGGCTCGATTTAAAATTAAATTCACTGAAATAAACGGAACTTCTCTCTGTTATATCGATTACGGAAGATAACGATCTACTTATTTCGTCGGACAGTTTCCTACGTAAACGTGACTTCCATTCTTACCTTAGTGTAATATTAAAATATCCAGGCTTCCTTCTTTTATCAATAATCATATCTCGTACATAAAAAATACAAATTTGATATATTAAATGCGTTTGATTTAATTGTATACGCATTGCTAATTGACGTTAGCCTGTACGGCTGTTCAAACAATGCGGTTCATCGACCGCACTGCTGTTGCAATCGGTTTTATCTGTTTGGAATTTAAGCGCACTAAATGACTAAATTCTGTTTAATAAATGAACAGAAACAAATATTATAAACATTTTTATTTCACAATCCTTTACACATGATCAATCCTGTGAGTGAATATTTAAGGTTGGAAGTCATCACCCCTGTCCTTCGCAATACAAATTTTTGCACATTCAGAAGAAGTTGAAATAAATTAATGTACAGTAGATACATACATAGTGTTGAAAGAGTTGAAAATATGCTACTTATGGAAAGAGTAATAGCGCGTTCAAATGATGCGACGTTTTGATCGATTCGGTAGTTTTACTAAATATGATCGAAAGCAGCGTTCATACGTTGTCGTATTTGAGATATTCACTTATATTCTTGTGTGTGTATGTACATATAATAGATATTGATTAATTTATAATCCTGAAATATGTTTAAAATACCAAAACGAATCAGAACATTGCATTGCCTGAACAGGCTGTTATTCTTTCAAAAAGAATCGAAGCGAATCAAGAAACGGGATAATGAAAGGTAAAAAAGGATGGCACGTCATAAATTCGACTCATAGCGAGATGATTAAAATTCACTCGCGTATATTCGGTGTTCTCAGGCAAAACACGCAGAGGCGCGAACAGCAGTTTCGCCAGTGGCATTTTATTATCACGGCGATTCGTTAATCACACGCCTTCGTCCCATCGTGCTCGACTTCAAAACTATGAGCTAATTACGGCAACGTAATTAAGTAATTAACTATCTGCCGTCGGAGGCTGCAAAGCGGCCCCCGTTGCCTTAACTCACTCGGCGAACGTGTACGCACACGTTCAACCGTAGACGCCGTCGATTCACCTACACGTACGACCGCTGCTACGTACAAACCGTTCCGTACAGTTCCCAGGATTCGTCCTGCAGTCACGCAATTAAACCGTCCCATTATTCGGGGCCATCTGCGTACGGTAAACGCGCGTAATTTTCACGGGTTCGAGGGCCGACGATAATAATTGCGGATAAATATTCGCGATTAAGCCCGTAATTTCGTTCGAGATGACGGAAACGCTCACACCATACCTGCGGCTGAAAAGCATGCTATATGCATATCCTACTATTCATAATTCTTAAGGGACATTAAAAAAAATATAATTGAATTTTTAACATTCACAGACATTGTTCAATGACAATGTTTCTTAAAAAAATTCAATTCGTAAGTTGAACTTTGAATGAGATATCGAAGAAAGACCTCCTTAACTCCTTGTCGTACTTTGACGAGTCTGATTCATGATCAGAATTTTGCACCAAACATGAATATTATGAATCGAACTCGTGGTCATAATTTCATGCCAAAGTAGATATTACAAATCAGACTCGTGATCATAATCTCACGTCCAACGATAATATGCAAAGTTTTCTATAAGCATAAAAAGCGGAAAATGGCCTGCGAATGCACAAGACCCGAATTTTTTCGAATTAAATGGTACGGCAAGGGTTCAGGATTAAATCTCACTCATTTGGCATAATCTAGAGTCACAGACTATTTACTTCTTAAAGATTTTCAATTGTTATCAAACAGATTAACCTCACGTATCAATTGATCATGACACATCAATGAAAAACAATTGATTTTCAATTGTTATCAACTTTTCTTTATTGTTTATCAACTTTATCTACGAGCATATGGCTTGAAAGATTTTACGCAGACAAATAGATTCGGCTATTGGAGAGATAGGGCGATCAGGAATTTCGAACAATCCTGACACGATTACCGCGAATATTCTCGAATGCACGATCGTCCTATCCTGTTATGACATACTCGAAACTCTTTTTACGAGAGCCCTCGGCGTTACGGATCCCTGAAAAACTCGACGGCCTCTTCAGGCTGAGATTACGCTCGCATTTGAGAATGCGTGAAGGGGTAGCGAAAATGGGACAAAGATCCGGTAAAAGTCGAAGAGCATTAAGGACGAGCTACCTTTCGAAAATACCGTGATGTCACCTATGAACGAATCATTTCACATGTTCTTCAAGCGGATTCGTTCCTGTATTTATTTGGATATATTCATCTCTATCTGTTTTACAGTCGTTGATTATCGTACTCGTTTAGTGGTATAAGAGAGATTTGAAGTGAGGTTACAGAATAAAAAATTCTGGGCTATTTACTGAAATTAGAAATACTTTCTACTTTTGTGTTGTTGCAATTTTTTGCATTCATTTGGAACACGTCTATTCTTACTTGTTTTATAGTAATTAATCTCTGTACTTATTTAGTAGGATCAGAGGGATTTAAGAGGGATTAGAAGGGGATTAGTTGTGCAATACAAATGATTCTGACTCAATAAATACTGACTTGACAAGACTGTAGAGTATTTGCATATAATTTATTAATTTGCGTTATTATATGCGATGAATCAGAATTTTAAATATCAAGAAAAATCGTTCTTAATTTCTATACATTTTAAAATCTGTTGAAAAAAGCGCTGAGAAAGCCCTCATGAAGTCGCAGCGTCTTCAGGGACGAATTATTCTCGATTCTTTTCCAGATTTATATCACCCACTGCCCATTAACCCTCAAACGAATGTACTCGCGAAACTTCTCGAACGAACGTGGAGGAGCGAGGGGAACGAGTCGTGACTTCACGGAGTTTATGTCGAACGATTTTCATTGAATAACTACGCGAATCTTAGAGAGGTGATCGCGATCGTTACTAGACGGTCGTGTCATTCCGTGTCATTCGATCTAGCATGTACAAGAGTTGATCACGCGCCTCATGCTTTATTCTTTGAATCTCTACTGCCGGTTTGATACTAGGCTACTCGCGGACAAAAACATGATATCAGTTTAAAAAATGTCTCTTAGATAAACATTTCTTTTGTCATTTAAAGATTAGATTATACATTCAACATTTGGTATTCTCAATAGTTTTATGCACAACACACAGTATTTAGAATTCCTGCCTATTCAATTTTCTGCTAAATGCATGGAATCCACAATCTATTTATTACTTCTTGGACACCGCTTTAGATCAGAAAATATTTTAAATTCATTTATTACTTTAAGATACGCTAGCTTGAAATCTTCTACTTATCTATCCTATCTTCTTGAATCCATTAATGCCTAATCCTGAGTCATAGCATGACCCTATCAATCTTAACAATATCTAAGAATTCCTATTGAGTCTCTTACTTGCCCCACTACATCACATTGTCGAATTTTTTGTAAAGAGTAGGAGATACATTTTTAAAGAGATTCCGGTCCAGATACATAGTCACACTATTTCAACTGCCTAGCATTAGAAGTTGGAATTGTGGTCATCTTACCTTGTAAACTGTAAGACCGTCGTGTATGAAATTTAGTCGAATAAAACCTTGAGCACTAAATACAGGACTCTAACAGTATTTTACCATCAAGAAAGTGTTCGTATACTACTTTTGAACGGTAGTGTACGTAAAAAAGAGTTTCGTGACTCGTCTCGAAAAGCGTGCCGTGAGCGAGCGCTGTAAACTTACCCAGGACTCGATCGCACACATGCATTAAAGAACACTTTTCCTGCGCGACCACCGACATTCACGATAGGCTGCGCTCGCCGTTTGACCGCTTTATTTCTCCGCCGCCGTCGTCGTCGTCGCACACCCACGCATAATTTTCCATCCGGTCTGGACGCGCCGCGCCGTCCCGGCGTCGACCGGATTAATTAACGATTAAGTGTCTACTCCCCGCGCCGCGCGGCCCACCCGCGCAGAAACGCTGATTATCAGCGTTTAATTATTGCGGGCTAATCGGCGGACGTGTCGCCCGGCGAAAGCTTGTACCGGAATAATTGGGCGTGACGCGTCCATTGTGCGGCCTCGTTTCTCCTTTATTTTGACGCGTCGCCCGAGGTACTTGAAATTACCACCCTCTCTCTTCTGCTGCCACCCTTCCTCGTCCCGGTCAATTTCCATTGATATCGCGAGGGGCTATTTCGCCGCGTTTTTATTGGATTTGGCACAGGGAGTACTTTAACACGGACTAAGCGAGTAGGAATAATGCTGCTAATAAATAATTGATTATTCTTTTTTGTTCCATTAACAATTTTTTATACTTTCTATTCGATGTGGCATATGGAATTAATGGGTTCTTGTATTTTCATAGTTCGCAATTTTCATGATGTTTGTTAACCTTTTAGGCACGGCTGAATTTTGCGCGGATCTGCTTCTCTGTACGGCGGAGTTCAACGCAAATTACGTGGAAATGATACGACACTGCAATGTGTGACGAATAATGCTTTT
>NW_017140401.1:400694-442234 GCF_001652005.2 Ceratina calcarata
GAAAGCCACTATAGTGGTGCATAGTGTCTAAGAGGTTAATAAAGTTAATTATTGTCTCATTTCTTATCATTATCTTATTTTTTATTAAACATGGCGAGCTATACTTGTAAAAGGTAATTCTTTTAATTCGTTTAAAAGATCTTTTGATGACGAATATTGAATTAAATTCTTGCATTTTAATAAAATCAGTAAATGTTCAGACATATTTTAACTCACAGACTTTAAATCACAATTCTTATTAACTTGGTTTGTATACGATAGGAAGATCTGATAGTATGTTGTCGAATAAAACGGGAGAAGCGGAGATACTAAATGCTCCTCTGCTTTTTTGCTGTGTAATAAGTATCTAACAAATACAAACTTATTTCGTTTATATAGCGATACGCACATGTGGAACGTCGAGACGGAGCGATAAAAGTGAATATAGAACGGCGAATCGGGTTAATCGAACTTGAATATCTTCCGTTTACAGACGTCTTGCCAATCGGACGGTCCAGATTATCGACAATTCGTTTTTTGCTAGGTTCAATATTTGAATTGACAATTGTGAAACGCAAAGAGTTGACACAGTTCGTTCTTAGTATCTCTATAAATTCGTACAATACTATTCCATTCTTTTCATGTGGGTGTACAGACTTAATTTCTGTATTTAATAATAAATTAATTTTATTATTAAACGTGGAAAAATTATCGACAATATAAGTGCTCATGGGAGAAGAAATTTCACAAATCACTGATGATATTTCATCCCAGTGTATTTTCTTTATTCAGTTTAGTAAAGATATACATGTAAAATTAAATATTATACGAAAATTTATTTTTTATCTCAGTGAAAATTGTAAATTTTGTTGTATAGTTTTAATTCAGTTTAGTAAAGATATACATGTAAAATTAAATATTATACGAAAATTTATTTTTTATCTCAGTGAAAATTGTAAATTTTGTTGTATAGTTTTAAACTTATTTTAAATTAGAAGTTTCATTGCATATTCCTTTTATGTGGGGTACACCTATTTTTTGTTTTTTCTTCAGAGCAATTAAATATTAGATGAAAAATATGATAATTATTCTTTACGGCGACTCCAGTAAATATTATGATGGTTATTTCAAGTTAAATTGCATTTTTTACATGACGTGCATCTATAGTACTTCAAAGATGAATGCATACATAGATTAAGAATATATTACAATGACCTGAGAAAGTGTTAAAAATAATGTGAGAAATGATCGCAAGATGTGAGCAATGTTTCAAATCCGAGAAGTTGAAACTTCTACTTATTTTCTTTAAAAAAGGATGATTGCAGTTTCTCGAGCAACACGCGTGACCATGGAATCTCGTGGTGCACACGAGCGTGGTTGTTTCGCGTCCAATTTTTCCCTGTCGCAATTTAAATCCGCTTACCATCCGTGGCGCGAGTATTAATTTAAGTTTCAACAAAGTTCACGGCGGGCGCGGGCATCCGCGCGAGAGTACGTCGTCGCGTCGTCGGTGAAAATCCGTCGTCAGCGTTGCTCGGTCCTTTAAATTAAGCGTCGCGGTACATACACCCTCGCTCATAAATCTTACGATACTTCCGAGACTACTAAAAAATCTGATAAATACTCTTCTAAATTGATAATCATCGAACTATTTCATCGAAAAATTATATAATAAGTAAAGTAAATAATAAATACGAAGTACACATACTTCCAATGTCTCAATGGGTTTAGATGTCATCTATGTTTTACAATTTATTTCCTAATGTGTCTGTGGATCTCTTTATTGATGGAACGCATTATGAAAGATCAATTAATAATGTAATAAGACAATTGTTAATCGCTGTACATGTAAATTTTGTAGGAGTTTTCTGTTTCACTAAGTGATGAAATATCCTGACAAAATATACAAATATTTGATTTAATGATAAAAAATAAATATTGCGGATCCAAATATTAATTTCGTCTGTGGTCATTTTTAGGTATCGCCAAGCTCAACCGTGATTAATTGCTTGAATTAAGCGAAACAGCCTGTATATTAAAATTGCAGAGTCATGGATCGAAATCACAGAATATCGAAATTCATGCTCGTTCATCGTTGGATCTCTCCCTCTCATATGGATTGCGACGGAGTTTTTTAAATAGGCACGAAAGTGGACGATTTTCATCGATACGCATCACGAATAATACGTGAAATTCGTTCCCTAGTCGGAAAGCTTGCAGAAACAACAAAGCGTCGCGTCGTCGTTTGAAACGCGTTTATTTTCACTGGGACTAATTCAGCATTCAGCCGGCATAACCACAGGAAAGTATCGATTTTAAGTCGTGCTGAACCGCGTTTTTAACGTTCTATTCAATCGTGTAAACACTCGATCGGTTTCCTTTACCTGACGCTGCGCAGTTTTCAACGATACGTCGGATCTCGAATGTCTGAATACGAAAACGGATGGAAGAGATGCACGTACGTACAGTACGAAAGACTCTCGTTGAATATACGTTAATGTACATAGACTTAATGACGCGTCCATTGTGTTGTGTGTTTTAGTTTTAAGAGATACCAGTCGAATTGAATGGTTGCTCGGTGAATAATGTTTGCTCGTATGTACTACGGTCGAACACCTGAATGGCTATGCACTTCGACTATGCTTACTCCGACCCAATTCCGTTGCAGTTACTCCGTGCTAATAATACGCATTTTCAATTGATTAAAACTTTTAATCTCACTGGGTGCTACAACTTAAAGTTTAAACGACTTGATCAAAAGCAAATTGCATGCGCATTTGAATATCTATTATTCTTGCGTTATAATATTTCTGCAACCATGTGTCACGCCGGGAATCTTGCCGGAAAGTAATTTCGCTGGAAGGCGCCAGGAAACGCATCGATCCGGAACGGTCCGGGCGCGACAATGACTCCGCGAACCGTCGCGACGCGTTTCCGGGCGTAAATACATTTTCGGCGCGGGAAGCTTCTGCTCCCGCGCTATTGTGTAAATGCCCGGTTGGATGCAAATGCGGCGAGAGAAGTGGCCAGGCCAGTCGACCACGCTGCGTTTACCGCAACACGGAATATCGATGCCACCAAAGTTTTCGCCATACGAATTCGCCGAGAGGCTAAACTTTCTCTGAATATTCATCGGGACCGAAAACACGACGACAAAAAATCAAATAAAATTCTGTCGACTCGTATCGTGATGACTCGAGTAACCCGGTCAAAGGTTCTTAACTGCCAGCCAGAAAGTTTATTTTCAAATTTTAACACGAGTTTCACCGTGTAAACTGTGTTAAGGATATGGAACGATATTTTAAAAGATGTGCTCTTACCAGTTTTTAAATCATGTTGTAATAAAATTGCTCTTGTTTCTGGATAGAGTTCGAAATTGTCCTTTTTCATGTACCATGTACAATTGTTTGCGTATTCCATACCAGATTTAACTCATTTTTGTAAAAATATGACATTGGTACATTTTGCACAGAGTCACAGATATATTTTAAATAAATTGGCCATGTCATTTCGCATTGTGACCTTTTTTAACGACAAATTCAAATATAATAACTTGGCAGTTTTCAATGATGATGTTCATCCCTCATTAAAATCATTAAATGAATATGGAAAATGTTTTACTTAAAATATGATTTTATTGGAAGTATTCAGAATTCATTATGTGCGAGAAACAATAATTCGGAATTTGTTGAACTGATTCCCAGTTGTTTTTAATATGAATTATAAATGTATAACATTCAGTTCAAATAACAAGATATTGCTTCGTAAAAATCGTTTCGTTAAAAATTGAATGCATTTCTAAAACGGGGTCAATCTAGCAAAATTACAAACATATTGCATTTAAAGCTAAAACGATTAAAGCTGTTGAGCGCATAACATGTACGGGAGGTGCCTCATAATGGAATGTTAATTAACTATACTGCCATTACATGTTTTAATAGCACGCGCAATGATGCACAGTATTAATTCCATTAAATCTGTGAAAATGGGTTTTCTAAAGTTACTAACTACTTCCATCCCACTTTTGCTAATTAATCAAATCAATTGGTAGAATAAAAAATTTCTTCAAATCACGTTTTAAGGACGAAACAGATTCTTTACTTATTAAGAGAATTTCTACTATTATTACAAGGAAGAGTATCACTTAACAAAACTACAAAAATTGGATATCAATTTAAAAAGTAGAAATTTCTGTCATTATTTAAACATTATGCACATACGTTTTCATGTTACATACGTAATTATACTATGATAAGCAATTTCATATTTTCTTTCTTTCTAAAAAAATGCATAAAATTCTGAGTCTGGTTATGAATATTAAGAGAATGATAAGGAGATCAAAGTCAACCCATTTAATAGAAGTACACAATGAGATACTCATAATAGATAATCCATTAAGAAAAGAAGAAAGCCATTCAGTCCCAATGGTATTCGCGAAAAAGGGAAATGATAACTATCTGGCAGGGGTGGACGAACGGGGAATAGAAATCAGTTGGTGAACTTTCCACACCGCACATGCATTAATCATTTATCGGAATATATATATGAAGGACAAACTTTTTCAATACCGCGTTTCGTTTCAATGGCACAATAATATCATTCCATCTGGCAGAGTTCTTAAGAGCGCCCACAGCTTTTCCTTTTATCCCACTCGTACCCTCTCTTTCCTCGCGGATTTACGGGGTTTCGCCTCCTCGGTTATTACATACCCGGTGGCAAAGTTCACGAATCCAATAAACGGCTGGATACACCTCGAAGAAGACAAATGCTCGCTTCAGATTCCTCGTCACGATCAACGTCGAAAGAAACGAGCCCCCGACCACTTCCCACCTCCTTGGTAATGGAATCTTCGCATTGTCGTTTAGACAAGGAATATCCTTCTTATCGACGTCTTTTGAAATAGAGACGTACACTTCCTCCATTCATAAATAGATGCTTCTATAGAAAAATTTACTGTATGTTTTTGTACATACGTATTAACATGAAGACTGCTTATAACGTATAAAATGTACGGAATATAAAAACATGAATCCATATCGTAATACTTATTGTTGAATGATAAAAGAAACTGCTATGTAATATGCAGGTCTTTACCTAATATCATAAATGTTCTATGTTACACAAAAATCTATATATCTAATGTAAATCTAATCTATCTGTAAATTTAATAATAAAAATCTTATTTGGACGCCATATTGTTCTGGAATCCTCAACATTCTATAAAACCGTGCAAATCTAGACAGAAACCTAAAATTATTTTATTCTCACGGATTTCCAGTTATAAATCTACCGGAGATATTATCAATCTCGTAATAACCTCCTGTTTGCATGTCATCTCTCCTTGAATCTCGAGTATTTGAAAAATCGTGGAAACCATGAAATCTTGCTGCGTTTGTTCGCTGGAAGATGTATCCATGTTTCATTTCGTTCATACAGCAGACGGTTTCGCGGTTTCTCTATCGACCTTCTCTCAATCTCCTTAGCCCGGTATTCCCCAGTGTGCACCTCCGTTCAGAAGTTTCAACACATTTCCGTATGCTTACTGTTTATCAAAAGATGTAGCAAGTATTCCAAATTAGTATTAATTTCAGAAATGAAATCTAAAAGATTCTTTTATTTTTTAATTATGTATATCTTATGATATGCATGTTACTGTTGCTTGTGCACAATTCTTATAAATATTTAAAATCTCCCGTATATTTATTATTATACTTCTCATTAATCTGACAGTTTTTTGTATTGAATAATTAATAGAACAACGATTTCACTGGAAGATTAATGTACATATATAATTTCCGACTTTTAATAAAGAATTTAAGAATGGACTGCAGATTGTATAGAAGAATTAAATATACAGAAAATAGAAACACTCCAAATAATGCATGAAAATATACAAAATACGAAGAGTGAGTGCATATTACGATTCTTAAATGATAAAAGAAATTTCAATTTAACACACATTTGTTAAACCAACAGTCATATGCATATTGCATACAAGTCTTGAGTTGAAGTTTACATTCCTTATAAGTCGTATAATACTTTTCGTATTCTATAAATCCTCCTACCGAAGTGACAACAAACAAAAATATTTTCTTAAAATCAGAATTCTCGATTTGAAAAAAGTTGATTGACACGGCAGCGTGATAACCGAGTAACGAGACCTCGTCACGGGATTGATAGCATGTCCGTCAGATTTTCGTTTCGATCACGCGTGTCTACGCTGTGTGTGGTTGCGAACCTTTGAAAATTTCGTTGTCGCTATTGCCGCCGGATCTGAACCGCAATTCGATTGTCGTCGACCATAGGTATGTAGTACACACGTATACACGCACATACTACTGCGTGCCTATGTACCGCATTCACCAGCACACCGCGCGACTGGATTTCTATTGATGCTGTTTTCTGTGTTAGTGTGTTACATATTACGTCGACGTTTAATCAATGCTCCGCTCGCATGTGTGAACGCGTTACAGGCTGATTGTTGTTACGCACCCGTGATACCAACTTCGATTTCTTTTTGTCCACGTCTACACCGTCGCGTATTCTATATTCTATAGTAATCGAATTATCCTATCGTAGGATTTATTTTGTAATACGTCCGTTTTGTTTTGATGATTCAATTCGAATGTTGTATTCACTGAGATATTAAGACTGTATTTTACTTAAATTAATTTATTGACGTGTATTTTGTATAAATATGTGAATATACGTAATGTGTAGAACTATGCAGAATATCAAAAACTGAATAGTGCTAACACAAAGCTTAATGTCAAGACAGAAATATAGTCATAAATTCAATTCAATTATATCTGATTGTTTAAACGTTTTTATATCGCATAAAAATCGGTAGTCTAACAACTGGATTACTTGACCTGACGTACACTGTCCGGAACCTCGTTTGGCTTTACTGACACGCATAATCAATCGCGTTTCAGACCCTAATTTAGCTTATATGCATGGAATACATAGCGCACATGAATAGGTGTACATGTACACGCGCATTCAATTAAGTCATGGCTCGAGTAACTCGATATCTCATTCAACGATGCGATTTACAGACCGATCATCGTCCTGCGGAATTCTCGTTTCTGCTGACGCCTCCTTCGTCCAGGATCGTCCGGCACTCCAAGTATCTTAACACTTTGTTGGGTATGTCCAAGTTTGCGGTCAACTAGGTGTCGATCACCGCCACCGTTACGCGCGAACAATGCACCCTACCGTGTCTTCAGTCAGACCGTGAAGCAAATAGCAAAGGAATAGACAATATACAGTGCTCTCCGCTTGACTAGCCTAACGTAAGCTCATGAATTAATAGATGATATTAATTTTTATTTATATGCACAGTTGGAAACTATGTTACTCTTGAAATATGAAATGTAAGAGACTTCCACCTTTCATATGAATAGCTTCAAGTGCTTATCAAAGAAGAGAACAATTCTACTCATTTTACCAAATCTAATCATTTTACATATTTATGATATGCATATTTACGTGTCTGGTTATTTCATTCACATCACATGTAATTTTCTATGAAAAACTAATTTGGGATATTTAAATAAACAATAATGTGTAGTTATAGTTTCAAATAACTGTCTGGAAACAAAGATAGAATCGATGGAATCACCTATGTGATGTACCCATGTGGAACTACTATAGCTTAATAAGAAGCTCATTGTTAGTTAGTTAGTTTGGTCATAAAAGTATCCCGAGGAATCCTCGTCTCGAATTATCACTTGAAACTTTAAAATACTCTCCTATCACAATTTTTTATAATTTATGACTATATGTAGGTGATTCCGTTTATTATTGAAAGATGTCATTTTAATATTTCAACAATTGTTCATTATTTAAATCCAGATTAACTTCTCAATAGTTTTGTAGATTATCCCACACTTCAGACAGTTGCTCAATAAAAATTCGTTTCTCTCGAGATCGATGTCACTCGATGCTCGATGGGAGTAAGTTAACTCGCAAACTCCTTGCGACCCATTCCCGAACAGTTCTGTCTTATCTTTTTCGGCGATTGACCGCGCTATCTTTGCACCCTACGCGTTCTCCAGGTGAAAAGGTTTCGATGAAGGTGGCCATTTACTTCGTCGAAGCTTTTTCGGCTCAACCCACAAACTTGCAACTTTCATCCCAGGTGCGTCAGAAAGACCTCGCACACACGTACGTTGGAGTTACACGTGCGCGAGACAGATCGACTGTGCGAATTGGTGTTATACGTCGGGCGAAAGCGATCCGCAACGACGAAGCTTGCCTCGTTACCCTTGTGTTTGCCTCGGTCCCTGTCAGTGATAACGAGATGAAGTCGTTGCAGCGTGCACCGTCGACCGAACTTGCTTTTGCGTGCGCCATTTCGAAAATTCATCGAATCTTCTCTCTCACTCTCTCTGTCTCTCTTCCCTTCTCATCTCTATCTCTATCCCTATTTCCATTTTGATGTCGACAACTGGAAATTGCAATTTCATTCGTCGACTTGTAGAATTGTATCAAATCAACGAAACCAGAACTACGTAAAAATTTGTACGAAAATTTAGCAAGTTCCCATGATTTTTACTATCCAATACTCATTCATCTAATCTAATATTTATTACATCAATTATTTATCGCAAATTTACACTTCTTATATGAAAATTATCGAATTTATTTCAAACAGGTATAACAGAATCAACAAAGCTATGATAGAATAAATTTTTTTTATCTTAGACTACTATTATTTATACGTCTTGTCTAAATACATAAAATCATGCATGAATTGTTTAAAAAAAAACAAAAGGATGCTGCAAATACTCTGAACTACTATTCTACGAGACCAAAGGTCGCAAGGGACCAGAGAAGCTCAAAAGCACGGAAAGCCAGCGATGCGTGCAGCTATCCACAGACTTCTGCATTGCGGCTTTTCAATCGCACAGTTTAACCGTCGTAGATTACACGGAATTAAAAAGAAATCTCTAGGGCTTTTAATATGCCCGAAACGTTCCACTTGTTACAATTATTCCCTATTTGTCCTACTTGCTTTCCATTCTTTTCATTATTAATCGTCTCTTGTTTTTTTCTGCTTTATTTGCACACACCTATACATCAATCAGAAGACATATTACAGAACTATTAGAGTAACACGTGTGTGGATTAGTATATGTATGTATCCAACGAAATTTCAATTTTCAGATTTCTGTAACAACAGATTCTAATGTAAATAAATTGGCAAGTTTAAAGGCTACTCATTTTCAATTGAAATTATGAAATGAAAATTGCATTCTTTTCGTTGTATAATTTTATTGAAACTGTAATTGTATGATTTGTTATGTGGTCATGAGTATATATAATTTATTTCATTATTTACTGTAATCTTTTAATTTTCTAATTATTCCCAGTTTCGAATAATTATAACACTTTTTTATAACCAATAAACTCTTGAAAGTGTCTTAAACCCTAAAAACAAAGAGGCAAGTCTCATTCCCATTGTATATGTACATCTTGCTCTACTTAAACGCGACAGCATCGTATAAAAAACTTGTCCCATAATGAACATAATAACCTCTTCGCGCATTAACCCAGAAAACCAAAGTGAAGCTGCAGATGAATTATCAAAGCGTTGGAATCTGTTGACAACCGTTTCATCCACTTTGGAGTAATCATCTTTACGAGACGCAGCGCGCGCAGATAGTAACAAGCAATTTACACGGTCTTTGAGCTCGACAATCAAAGTAAGAACCCGTAAAAAGCAATCGAGTATCCGTCGCGAGTGGAAAAGGCTGCTACACAGTGATAATTCGTCTCGCGGCCTTTCTAATGAAAACCCGTCCTTTTTTCTCTCTCTCTGTCGGAACCGGATAAAGGGTCCGGACATAAAGGTACACGGTCTTTGTGACGCGGGGGATGAAACTCGCCGCTGACAATTTTTATTCGAGCCGACACGCACATAACTGGCACTTCCACTCGACGCGGCTGCTCTGCAACTGCGGTGAAACAAAGAAGAACCTCTCCGGGGAAGCCGGTTATATAAGTTCCTACTCGACGGCAAATGTGATTATATCGATCGTCATTGTGCGAACACAAAAAAATCGCATAATGATGGATTTGAATGAGCCAAGACTCTTTCTTCAATCCTAAGTGACGTAAATTCTGTGATAGCTACTGCAGGATTTACAAAGTCATTAGTAATTTTGCAGACTTCATGTTCGATGACGTTTCAATTAATATCGAATAAATAACAAAAATAGTTAAAAACGTCGTTTTCCTTTCCTTCTTTCATTCTACGTTTCATAGGAAGAATGTAAATATTAAAATGCGAGGAAGTTCAATTTAAACCGAGAACGAAAGAGAAAATGAGATTTCACGGAGCTTTAATGGATCTTCGCGCTTCGCGGAAACATTTGCATTCCTCGATGGTATTTTGCATCCCTCGCGTCGCGTCTCAACGCCTGCATACGTGTGATTCCTCTTGTCACATATGGATAGGTACGGGCATATCGTGTTTATTCGAATCTTCTTTCCTTTCTGCGATATTTTTTTACCCCATGCATTTCTATTCTTCTTAATCCCTAGAAGTTTAACACAGTAATTGTTTATAGCCTACCCTAAGGGCTTTATACATTTATAGGCATGAAAAATGTGAAAATGCATATAAAGAATGCGTATGATGTATAAAAATGTATGAAATATTGCGTATTACAATGCTTCAATGGGGAATGATATTTGTTCTAATTAATGCCACAAATGCTTTATATTGCATGACAATCCGCAGTATAAAAGGAATTAAAAAAAAAATCACTTAATACAATTAATACGTAAAGTGGTTTCATTAAAAAAAAATCAAGAATAATCGATACAATCGAACGAGGAAAGATTAAATAATAGAGGAAATTAAACTCAGAAGTGAGAAGTTTCTTGGTCTCGATTAGGTACACGTTGGATTATCGCGTTCGTAAATAGAAAGTTCATTTCGATCCATCCGATAGGAAACAAAACGAGGATACAATAGAACGGTAGTGGCTCAACCAACAACTTTCAAGTCTAAGCTATCGAGAACCGATATGATCTTTTATCTAGCCATTAGCAAAGCCTGGAAGTAGACGTCGATAAGATCATTGAATAACGGCTAGTTTTGTCCTGTAATTAATTCCTTATCTGATGAATTTGTTCACATTAGGTATTTCGGTTTTCAGTGATTTACCATTACAGTGGGAATTTTTATAAATAGTTTTTAATACATGAAATGTACACTGTGATTTTTTCTACTTTTTAAGAGTAACGATTTGTATTATTTCGACGTGTTTTGTAAATTCTTTCACGTTATATCCAAAACAGAAAATTAGGTAACAATTTAAATTATAAAATAAGAAAACTCGTCCTCTTAAAAGAGATCATTGACTATTACTTTTTTATTCATTCTTATGCTTTTAATTCGACATGTTGAGAGGCGTGTTAACAAGTCGTCCTGTAAACTTCGATAGGGAGTAAAAGGAGTAAATACGGGTCAACCGGTTCGCGTTTAACTTTCCGGTTCGCCGGTACGATTTCATTCGACGGTGGAACTGAGGCAAAGCAAAATGTATTCTAAGCGCCGTCAAAGTTTCCCGGACAGTAGATAGGATCAAAAGGGCTTAGCGAAAAGGAAGAGACGTGTGCGTGTGTGCACGCTTCGTCGATTGTTCGGAATCTTTGACCCGTGCCACTACCGTGGAAAGAAAATGATTCGAGCTCTCGGTGACAAACGAAAGACGGAGTAATTATAAACATATGCCCGTTTTCTAGATTACCAGTGTTCCGTGGACACACGTGCCGTGTCAATAAGCACGCTACTCTTTGAGGATACATTCATCAGCAGTCCAGAGCACTGAAGAGTAACCAATTTCGGTGAAGCACGCTCTGGTGTTCTTGCTTTTCTATTCGGGTCAGAGTTACCAGTGGAATTTTCGCTTCTTTGAAATTCAAATACTTCGCTCGCATTGTTATTCGGTTTCAAGAATATGTTGGCGGAAATTGACGAGAGAAATACTTCACTGTGTCCTATTACGAATGTGTTGTCAGAATCTTTAATATGTTCTCAGTTTTTACTTTTATAAGTAAAAACATAAATTATCATTTCGTACATAGTATTCCTTCGATAAGTGAATGAAACAGTTCTACAGACTTGTGAGTGTAATTGATGTGATGTTCAGTCCCGATTGAATATCTAGACACGATATAATTTCGATACTTGCTTACGATATACTTAAGTAAAAAATGAATTATTAGCATTTTTCATATATGAACAAACACAATTCAAACTATTAAAAGGTAAACTTAATTTTGATTATATTTTTCGCTCAGAAACGCATTTCTTCTGAAAAATTGGTACAAGTTATTTCCATTAAAGTATTTTCTATTATTTTCTATAATTTTTCCCCATCTTTCTGTTAATTTGGCAATACAAGCGCCTCGAAGCAATCCATTCATCGACCCATTTTCGCACTTCTTCGACTTTTCGAAATCGTATACCAGCCAGGCCGTGCTGCATCAATCTGAGCAAGTGGTAATCAGAAGGTGCTATGTCCGGTGAGTACGCTGGGTGTGAAAAGATTTGCCATTCGAGCTGGAACAGTGTTTCCTTGACAGTTTTTGCAATATGTGACCGAGCGTTATCGTGCCAAAGAATGCCAAAGAACTTTGCGTCTATTACTCACTATTGCTGATCTTTTTCGCAACAATTCGTAGTTCAATTTGTTCAATTGATGTTTGTAGACATCAGCGTGTAACTTGTAAATCAGTATGTAAACAACGAATAAATCATTAACAATGGAGAGAAAATTGCCATATGTTGTAATGTCAAAACTATCAATTACGACAATTTTCAGCAATAATTATAGTCATTACCTTCTACAATAGATGTTACGTACACTGTTCAAAATTAAGTTTACGACCTAATATATTGTAGCGACTTCGATGCTAACATGCTGTTGTCCAGGGATAGAAAGGCCAGTTTAGGATTTACAATTTCTGAGAGAGAATATTAGATAAATAATTCTACTCTCAACCACGATTTGCAAATTGCGGGGTGAGCTTTATTAATTCACAAACGCCTACACACGTGGCGAACTTCGATCTAACTCGGCTACAAATCTCTATCTAACTGAACCGTTGGCTTCTCCAGGGTGTTACTCTCCTGCCCTACACAAGGTCAGGGAACTCGTTTTTCCTGGTAAAGAAACAATAAAGTTTAGTCAAAATACCAGGCCCGAAGAAAGTTGTTTACGATCTTCTCAAGGGTTAATCCTTGCGCGAGTGACCACCAGATCTGTCGCTGACAAGCGTCACGCAGATCCCTACAATAAAAATCCTAAACTGGCCTTTCTGTCCCTGACAAGGGCATGCTAGCGGTAAAATCGCTACAATATCACTGTCATTTTAATCAGAAGAATCTCACGAATACGTTAAACAGTTTTGATTGAAAAAGAAAACAAGAACAAAAAGTAATTGCATTATTAATATTATTATTACTATTCGATACACAGGTTTTAATCTTGTATTCGATGCACGATCTCTCGTTCTCTTACGCGCTGTCCCTTTCTACGTCTGAGATTTCGGGAAAACGTAATCACACAAGATATGAATACCTACAAGGCATGGTCAATTGGGAGTATAGATGGGGATGCGTTAAGTAGTATGAACGTATTATGGTCCGCCGAGTTACTGTGACTACTGCACTAACAATAAGTGGAGAGAGCTATTAGAGTAGGGGGAAATGAATTGGCCATGTCTGACCTACATGATGATCGTGACTCTTGATTACAAATACAGTCGTCGAAGACCTCACATTTATAAAAGGAATACTGCGCGCAGATAGGTGGTATCGATTTGCTGATGCCAAACGGTGAACGGAAAATTGCGGATGCGTGTCATGGATGGCCGCTGCGGTGCGGTCGCGGCACGGGTGACAAGAACCGAGAAACAGGGGGTGGACGCGCCGTTACACCGTATCCCGGGTACGGGTTCGGGTACAGGTACCAACGGCGCGGTGGTGCCCGCTTTCCGCCTAGCCGCCGATTTGATGCATGGATACCAGTTTGCCACACTCCTCGCGCAATACTGCATATTGGCTGGTATCGGGCGATCCATCATACCGCAAGACACCGGCACATCGCTCATTCGCCTTAACGCTCCAGATGCTGTTGCCAACTTCGAACGCGCTTGCTTGTACTAGACGAGGTTTCCTCTGTATACCTGCGTTCATAAGTCTTAGAATATATTCTAAAACAGATAAAATAAGAATTGGCGTCTAACAGGTAAAGTTACCTAAATATCATTCAGCGATTCCACTATGAAACCTACTATGCACCGGTCAAATAAATGTTTTTAAATTCCGCTGCACGAAATATAAGGAAAACGAAATTTGCTTTGTCATCTTATCAAAATTGTAATTATTATTTAATCTATTACCAACAACACTAAATTGCACTCAAATGCAACATATGTCAATACAGTACAATAATATAACACATGTCGGTAGATTTAGTGTTCACGAGACATTACATTGTATGCTTAAGTTACTATGACAAACAATCAGTAAGTACTTTCTTATCGGGTCTTATCCTTTCTAAGGTGTGAAATCACCCTTTGATTACTAACGATGACTATTTAATAATAGATAAAATAAATATTTATATTATATTATAAAGAATTTATCTTTAACCAATAAAAACTTCTTCGAGAGGTTTAAGAATCGCAAAGTTTGAATCAAATATGACGTACACCATCTTTATACACTATATAATTCATTATCAGATTTCCTGATAATCAATAAGACTTACGAACAGAGATGTATATTCCCATGGAAAGATGAGCCGGAATGACGTTTAAGTGACTGAAAACGCGGGGGTGGGTTCGAGCATCATGGTTCCGCGTTTCGCTCGTTGCCGGAAGTAGAACGCATCCATAATTCCCGAGGTACTAAGACGGTGGAACTACAGGGGCTACGGGACGCGCGCCTCCGTGCCGGCAGTGATGTTCGCTCGTCTTGAGATTACGGGATATTAACTATCGGAAGGGGCGTCATTTCGTGAGCTGCTTGCCTAAGAGCTTTCTAATCACTCCTTATCTGTTCACTTTTATGTAAAATCGTCTTATTTTATAGTCTCAATTCAATTATTATTGTTAAGTCAATTCTTGTCATTTAGAGGTCTCACTTGTGACTATTACGTATGTTTTTTTATTGCATAGAATGTTTGTTCCACTTGTCTGTAACATAACTTCATCGTTGCTGTTTTAATATATTGAAGTCGATTTTTTTAAAGAAAAAAAATTATTTAAAGTAATCTTGATGAAATTTCTAACTTATTTTTGTCAGTTATTTTATACAATCATAAAATCTGCAGTTTACTACACTGAATAAATGAAGCTAAATAAACAATAAATAATCCATTGAATTAAATAACAAATCACAGCTTAGAGTGACGTTACGTTCATTTGAAATTCACACTAAATAAAACTTTGCTTCTCGTGATTACTATCAACTGAGCGAAAGTTTTGAAAACTGAGAAATCGAGCTTCGACCTGAGAAAAATACAACGCTGCGATTATACTCGTGATAAGCCAACGGAACGGGGCTAAAGCTTCCATTGCTGGTTACTTTGAATTCGCCAGGGTTAATTGCGTACCTTGCGATATCTACTAATTGTAGCACGTACGCAAGGAGTTCGTTTTAATAATACCATTGCTGATTGCCCACGAGCTGCTTGCAGTGATTTTAATGGACACCTCCTGTTACCGAACGTCTTTTACATATACTAATAATTGTTGAGAAAAACAAGAATGTGATTGCGTTTAGAAGAGTTATAAAAATTACAAGGTCG
Organism: Ceratina calcarata; assembly: GCF_001652005.2. Lineage (NCBI taxonomy): Eukaryota > Metazoa > Arthropoda > Insecta > Hymenoptera > Apidae > Ceratina > Ceratina calcarata. The sequence continues at coordinate 416,510 of NW_017140401.1, forward strand.
TGTGACGTAATACAATTGTTACGAATAATACGCAAAATAAAACATTTTTAACAGTAAGATAAAAGGATTTCTTTTATTTAATTGTTGCAATGTGTACTTCTCATATTTTATATAATAGCCCTTATCTGCTCATCCAATTTTTTATAAATGCACAAAATGCACAGTTCTGTTACAAAGAATTATGAACCAGTGACTATTTTATAATGTTATCAATTTTTATGGATTAATCCTCAGATATTTTGCGCAAATATGTAATGAATATAGTAAACAATCTAGATTAAGCGATATGAGCATGTAAATGTCGATAAAATGTTAGAAGCGATAGTACTTGGATCTGATTTAATGAACCAAAGCAAGTTCGGGTAGTCATGGCCTTCATAATTACAGTTACAGGATCTAAAGATGTATATTGCATTTCTATATTCAAGATTAATGAGAGGAGCCTGACGTTATAGTATGTCCCAAGGAAACCAGAAATTTTAGCTACAGTGTTTATTAATAAATTGATGCCTTCAGAGGGCACAAATAATATGTATATGACAATGAAGACTCACGCGTCATGTTTTAGAAAAATTCCTACACATGTTAGTATAAAAAACTGTCTGCTGCATTCTTGCCAAACTTCGCCATTAATAATCAATTTCGTATCAATTTTACTGTCTTTTCCTATTTTGTATTAACATATATTTAAAGTATTTTAACATGATGAAAAATCATTTCCTTTAATTTGGCATTTTTAACATTAAGACGCCCCGTAGATTATGAATATGTTGGATTTAATTGTAAAATACACATTTATTGCTTGCTTTAGGACTGGCCCAAATCAGCTTTGTGTAATCAACAATATAAATTACGCAAAAGTACATTGCCTTTAGATATGCTATAAAGATATTTAGTTACTTTCATTTCACATCGTAAATACCATGAAAAATAGAGTTAATAAAATAACAGGTTCTTAGATCTGTACGATTGTATACAAAATACTATAAAGTACTTTTGGAAGATCAACTGTTTAAAATACCATTTTTACGGAATATACAGAAACCAAATCAATCGCTTAACTGATTCAAAAGAGAAAGAGCATCACTTACCGAAAAGTTAACGTCGTCAGCGGCCGATAACTCTTGTGACTATTGACATCGTGCATGGGCGTCCCCCAGAAATCATCTTTCAGAACACTAGTCCACGGTGTCTGCGCGAGCACGTCCTTGTTCCTCACTATCGCGGGAATATCGTCGTGCACGAAATCACCACTTAGTGCGTTTAAGTAACAACCGACGGCGACTAATGCGACGGTCGCGTAAATGCACCAGTCCGGCAGTTCGCTTCCACCGTTGCATCCGCTGCGACCTCTCTTGCCTTGACAACAGCAACCGTTGTAACCGTTGTTGTTGTTGTTGTTATTTCGTCGTCTCATGGTTCACCAGGCGAACGGCTCTGCCGTGATCGAGGATAATAATTCTTCTCATGAAGCTAGTGCACCGCTATCTGAAGTTATCGCGGCGAATCCACCGTGTCCACCCGATCGTCGGTCGCATCTCAAACACGACATCGACCTTGCACTGTTCATTTCATTCGCAACGCTAATAACCGAGTAACTAGTGCAAATATTCTCATCGATGCGATAGTATCGTTTGTTCAACGTGATAGTATTTGGTATTAAACGAGGAAGCGAAACGTCTCAGAGTGATCACGTTCGAGCAGATACATAGAAAGAAAAATGCGAGTTGTTATTTCTTCATCCTGGAGACTCGAAACCGGTCGCTCTTCCATCTACTCGAAACGGTGCTACTTCGAGCTTGATAAATGACTGCGGGGGTTCATTATTTACCGAGCATCGTCCAATGTGTCCTCTAAAGAGAAACGGGTTTCGCGCTAGCTGATTGCTCTTCCGCAGATAGTTCTCGCGTGGCGCTGGATTGTCCCCCAGGGTGGACACTCTCTTCCTTCCTCCGACTCTTCCTTTTCCTCTAACAGCTCGTTACGGTCACGGGATGGTAGATCGTCGAATCTACGCGGACGATTCGACCTCGATTCCGGTCACCGATCGAAATTTCAACCGAACCACGATACAACACCACCGTTCGCGCGAACAAAGGGCTCGAAACGAGCTCGCGTGCATCGGTCGTTGAAAAACCGCGTTACAACTCGAAACCGAAGTGTTCCACCATCTATGCAATTGTTCTTTGTGGTAATTCCCGTGCGAATATAACGGACGTTTCAATCGACGCACTGCTTTCCCTTACCAATGATCATTTACTTATATCAAAGCGTTCTTGATAATAGACCGTTTGCTTATCTCGATGCATTCTTTTACGAGCGAACGATTCTTTTTTTTTCTAAAATATCGTCGACGACGTTAAAATGAGATATCAATGCTGCAATTGAAATACGTAACCACCCTCTCTCTTGATTCCGCACGACGCGACACGACGATTTTTTTCTGCGGAATCTTGTGAAATTATGGGAAACGAGAAACGACAGTAACACCCGTACATCGAAGCGACAGCACCCGCCCGCGAGAGAGGGAGAGCGGCAGTATGACCCAGATACACGTTGTCGTGGTTGGAGCCCTCTTCTATTGCCGCGACTCTTCTATGCATATACACAGATTTATACAACCCGCGGTGTATCTGGCCAGAGGCGAGCACCTTCGAATTCCCTGCAGTGCCGTCCCTGTTTCTTCCTTTCTTGGTCTTCTTTCTGTAAGCTTTCACCTCCTTCCTTCGCTGCCACAACTCTGTGACCTTTCACCCTCGCCGCGTTTTGATCCAGCTACGGTCTCCGCCCATCGAAACAGGTTCAGTGACACCTTTTAATTACACATTTGATCTTGCAACTCTATCTGAACGACAGTTAACAACCGTTACAATCTTATGTACTTTGTGCAACTATTCATCAGATTGTTCACACGTTTCAATGGCCGCTTGGTAAGTACAGTTAAAATAGATTTACACGGGCTTTGCAAATCTTTGAATGCATCATCACCAACAAAATGTACAATTATTCTCGTACGATCTTATTGCTGATACAAACTCTCAATAGTGAATGGATGAAACTTCACAGACGGATATCTCACGGTCACGCACGGAATTAAAACACACTTCGCGACAACCCGAGATTCGCTTGGACGAACAAATCGCGAAATGCGGGGCTCACCGTCGATTATAACTTCGAACAAGTTTCCGCGGTGACGGCAAGCGCAAGACTAACGGCCGACGGCATCCGCCCGGTTATAAGTATACTCAGCGCACTCTGGTCCGCAAAGCTGCGCCCGCGCATCAGCCACCCCCAGACATTTTCCCTTTTGCCGTCGACTGTTGCCTGTCTCGCTACGTTCTCACTCTCGCCCTTCAACCGCACCAGCTTCCCGTGTTTGTTTACGTGCGTCTTTTCTCCAAATCACGCCGGTTACCGTAGAGTCGGCAAAATTTCATAAACAAGACTGGTAGATGACTCAGCATTAACTAAAGATGGCGGGTAAAAATGATGGCGATAATTTTTCACAGTGATTCATGATTTTTGTGATCATTTCTGATTGATATATAAACTGCAGAATTTGGTACTTGAGCGCCACACATGAGTCGTGTAATTTCAAAGTAATAGGTGAAACTATAGACCAGAGGTGGAGAACCTTTTTAACACTAGAGATTGACATTTTGTCAGATCTCAACATTTCTCGGATATCCTAGTTCATTCGATAGAGAAAACCTAGTTTAACAGGATATTTTTCTTTTTTTTTCGGGCATCGTAGCAACCTGTATCATTGCAGCAGTGGAGGCACTTTTTTTTGGCGTTTCGGGAGATAGCACATAACTCGGTCGCCTTTCGTTATTTTTGTACCAAAAAATAAATTCGTTCATACTTCAATCATAGGCAAATATATCCATAAAGTTTAAAAACATTCCATGGACTACTTCTTTTAAAAAAATTTCCAAAAATTACCTAAATTTCGGGCGATCACACTGGGTAGGCCTCTAAAAAAACATACGTGTCTAATAATGGAGCCTGTCAAATTTCATTAAAATCGGAGTTTGACCGCCCGAATCCTTCCCTGGTAAATTTTAAAAAGTATTTTTCGTAATAAAGTAGAAATAAAGAAGAGTATTTCGTCCATGTATAAGAGAAAGGTGGCCATTTAAATCGGGAAAAAGGATGAAGTAACGCGATGGTTCTTGGTTATTGGATTTCTAAACGCGCATCCGGGATTATCGAACATCGCGTAGCGAATCGGCGTGGTGGCACTCGAATCAGCAAACGTAATGACGATACGAGCTCGTTATGAGGACGATGACGCGATAACGAGCTCGTCATGGGGCGGTTTGGCAAAGCGTTACAAGGACGCCGGCATTTCATCGTCCACGTTCGTTTCCATAATATTCCTCGTCTATTGACGATTCGTCCACGGGAACCGCTCGGACCGCGTTTAAGTACATTTTCAGAGGCGAAAGTCGAATCACGTTCACGATAACTATGATCGGTACTATAAAATAAACGATTGTTTGCTGGAATATAGACTTTAATGAGGAAAGGCATTAACTAAAGAACTGGAGTTGTTCTTAAAAGAATATATTATCTATGGCATGAAAAAATCTTTGTTACACAGTTTTATATATAATTTTTATATGATAAATGTTATTTTATTAAAATGGTTGATACTTTATTAAATTCAGTAATTTATCATTGTTACTATTGCACATGTACACTGAATTATGGTTTGGTTCACGACTTTTGTCGATTTACCGTTGGACAGAATCAGATTTGATCGGTCACAGAATTCCGTGCTGTCAAATCGACAACGCTTTATCATTCGGACGATTTTCCGAGAACTAAACATCACCGGTTCGACGACGCGATATCGTACGCGTTGACGGTCAATCTTTTAATCCTGCGTGCACGCAATGCGCTCGTAACTGAATAACCGCACGCTGATTTCTGTTATGAAAAATCGACGAAATTAATACCGGTGACTGAGATACCGATCACCCTTTGAATGACTGTTACAGTGATTTTGTTCATTACCAATTTCAGCTGTTCTTTTTAACTTATTTTTTAGCATATATTCATTAATATGACATAACGTAACATATATAATAACACAACAACTGATAATAAATCCTTTACACCTTTTCAATTCTAATGTTTAATATATTATGATTAATAATAATACAACTCAAATAGTGTTCATTAGGAATACTATTTGTTCTCGTCTTAACTTAAATTTGACGTTCATTTATCCTGCAGTTTATAGTTTACTTCCTATACCCTGTTTGTGAGGTTTAATAAAAAATCATGTCTGTGAATAATTCCCATTTCGAAGCAGTCTCCACTTTCTCGGACTCTACTGTTTAATAATTCAAGGCAAATAGTGTTCATTAGCGATTAACAAGGCAGCCACCCTCGTCCATTTATTCACGTGGTCGCCTTTCCGACGTCGCATCGCATTTAATAATGCATCCGAGCGACGTTAGCGAGTACACGTCCCGTGGGGTAGCGGAAGGTCCTCCGACGACCGTGAAAAGGTGTCGGTGTCTGGTATCGCAAACGCAATTGCGCCACGGCGCGAACCTTTTGGAAGCCAAACGGCAAGAAAAAGGACGCGATGGCAATTTCAGCAGCACGGATGCTCGTTTCGTTTTAAGCGTAACCGCAGTGCGGTTCAAAGTTTTGCGTTCGCGCGGTAGGGCAAGATCCGATTAGGAAGCAGATGGACACGGAATTAACATCGCAAGTAGTCGACGTCAATCCACTGCCGCGATTATCCAGGGATCCCATGAACAGATTATTAATGGAAATCTAGATGTCCTCTGCTGTTGCTCTGTATTTCTGATCATTTATTTATTATACGTTATGTATTTCCGATTAGTAAAGGATTCATGTATAATATAGAAAACTGGTATAAGAATGTGCATAATCTCCAAGAACGTTTGGAATATTTAAAATTAAATGCACATTATCATCTTTATACTGTCATTCAAATTGTCATTACAAATTTTTCATTTTGTGTAACATATTGTCTACTAATCATATTCATTCACTATTATGAATATAAATTCATAATAACATAATGATATTATTCCTTGAAAGCGGACAACGAATTCAGCATCATGTTTTAACCAAATTCGTTAATCAAAGTGCCAGGCAAAAGATCAAAGTGTGATTACCGTGGAGAACCACGCGAGCGTTCAACGGAGAAACACAACGAGCAGGTTTCATCAAAACATAGCAGGGATGGGGAGATAGCTCAGTCGGCCGCAATGGGAACTTTCTGGACAATCAAAGGTGGCGAGCGTTCGGCCGGTCGGAAGGGAAGCGCGAGAGGGAGCGTATATTTAATTAATGTAGTCGTCGTGGACACTAGGATAGACACAAAGTGTACACATCGCAGGAACAGGACTATTCTTGCGACGGTGAAGTGTGAGTTGCCGCATACACGAACGCGATCCTCGTTTGTATGCATACAAGCTGTCGAATTCGCCGCAAAACTCGTGCATTTGGTGCATTCGCGAGAGCGATTCGGGTCGAGAAAGGCGGCGTCCGCAATTTCCGGTAATGTCGTACGAGATCGCTTTGACGAGGTCCGACGGACACCGAAACTCGTGTCCGCGAGATCCGAAAACTCGCTCCTCCTTTCTATACATATATGTTCGAATCTCCTTACTAGTCCGGTGTACAATCACGTTCAGTGATCTCAATCTCCAGTGAAGGAAATAAGAAACGATGTCCTCATATCTATCACTGATAAGAACGATTGAACTTCTTGCCTAATTCATTTATTTATGGAATAGCATCGTTATCTTTTGTCTATCATATGAGCACCGAGCCTGACATTATGCGTGTGATTCTGTCACACATGCACACACATAGGCTGGACTCACTGTTTCATCTTTTTTCGGCACTAATTTTGTACGTCATTTCTTCATTATCTCCGTTAAGAAAACGCGCAGAGCAAGGAAATCGCAGCGGTCTAGTTTCACTTGGCCGATTGATAGTAGATTATGGTTAGACGTAGCAAACAGGGAAGCGGAAACTGCGATTTCTGTGCTTCGTTCCTGACTTATCCCTAAAATATCTCTAATCTGTGAACTAAAACTGGTGTTTGAAATACAAAACTGCAGTATGAAACTGTGTGAAACAGGTTATAGATGTTTTAGGGATAAGTAGTGGTACGAAACAGAAAAATCAGTTTCCGCTCCTCTGTCTGCTACGTCTGACCATAATCTACTGTCTATCGGCCAAGTGAAGCTAGGCCGTTGCGATCTCCTTGCTCTGTGCGTTTTCTTAACGGAAGTAAATTGTTTACATGTACATCGAATTTTAGCATCAACTGAAAAAGCCGATCCTTACTTAAAAACAATATTAGTGTAAAATCCGTTTGTTTACACTGGCTTTGATATCGATACTAGCAAGGGACACAAAAGAATGTTAGACAGACTAACTTTTCTTCAGAAAATAGAAATAAAAATTTGGATTTATCTGTAATTTACACATGGCTTTGTAGTAGCCACATACAAATTGTTAAGAAAATATATTAACATTTAACATGAAAAATTAACAGATAATTCACATTTTTTAATATATCATTTATACAAATTAACTTTTTGCAAATCTGTTTGTGTGTTCAAATTTTTAGCTTTTAAAGACATATCTTTGTCAATTTGTACTATTTGACTATTCCCTATAGTTCTCGAGATACACGCCTGAATATATTATGCCATCCTAACTTTGAGGGCTGTTTTCACCCCTTTAATGCTCACGGTTGTGGATGAAAAAAATAAGTGTCAAATATTTTTGTGAAGACTACGTATCTCAGTGATTGACAGTTCGGTATGTTCCTTTGTAAGAAATGCACCTCTCAGGACATGCATATAGTCAACCTCAGTCCCGATTAGTGATCATACATCCAAATAGTACTGTATTTCTTACTAAGATACCAAATATGTAGCAACTTCAATTTAATGTCTTTGCAGCTAGTACCAACGAAATTGAGCCAGCTACGTGCATGTGTTAGGGGGACAAAATTCAAAACGAGTAATAAGTCAACATCTTATTTTTTCGATGCTTGATCTGGCATCGGTACTGTTGGATTTTATTGTAATTTTGACGCGTCAAAATTATGTTAAAATCCAACAATATCAATGCGAGATTGAGCATCGAAAAAATAAGATGTTGACTTATTACTCGTTTTGAATTTTGTCCCCCTAACACATGCACGTAGCTGGCTCAATTTCGTTGTTACTAGCTGTACCATAGGTGCAGCCTCCTTTTACAATTTCAAAAGAAAACAAAAAAGCTTTATCATGACAAATTTTACTCTTTTATCAAGATCAAGGAAAACTACATGATCCATCAGATGAATAATTTTGCAGAAGTATTGCATTTTTGAAAAAATACTAACAGTGAACTATAAAAAATTATAGCGGCCTCCTTTATTACTGCCTAATTTAAATGTGGCCTCTAATGGTAAAAAAATTCCTGACCTCTGGTCTATACAATATCTGACAGAATTTTCTATTGAACATGAACTCATAAACTCGCATAACCAAAATAATTATAAACCTGTAATGAGCTCACAATTCTCTTCGGCATTGTACATGGCTTTCACGGTGATGCGCTTCAATGAGTCTAACATAAGATTCCTCCTAATATTGAGAATGATTTTTACTACATATTCGGGACGCACGAAGGGTTAGAGGAATCTCTGAACAGGAATGTACCAGCAGTTTACGAGGAAAAGGCGTAGACGTTCGCTAACCTGCAATTCCTGTTGGAACTCCTACAGGAATCAATCTACGGATGGGCTGATACGAATCTCCTCCCAATGGTGTACGTGTAAAATACACCAGCTCGAAGAATATCTATGCATTATCAAATTGTACAAATCTTTCATTTGTGGGTCATTGAAATTAAATCTCAAAGAAAGCTAAGTGAAAATATGTTATTCTCTTATTTCATTATATGTGTAAATCGTAATTCAAACTTGAAAAGCATTACAATACAAAATCAATATACACAGAACCGTTTACAAAACATGGAAATGATTCTTAAATATATCCATTTTACTATAAGATCAATTATTAACATTTCAATATAAAGTGTTCATTATCTTTAAATTAGTTGTCAATTGTGAAACCTCAAATTTGTTTCTCATCCCCGGCTGCAGTAAAAATAGGAAAGTCAATCCTGTTTTTCCGCCATAAAATTCACTTAAAGGATAAGTAGATTATTTACGTCACAGTTCGATAGACAATGCTGCTTAATTGAAATTAAATTCGAGATTGAGGAAACAATTACGCAAGAGATATACACGTACATACACATACACACAGAGACACACACACACACACACACACTTGTTCTCTTGTCCGTCCAACATCTTTGGGAAAGGCGGGGATTAAAAGCTGAGGAACGGAACGAAATTGATTAGACGCGACAATGAACTTTATACTAGCGGTATACGGATACTCAATCTTCGGCCCTACCGATCAACAACGCTCTCCAGATGGATTGGATTACACGCGAAAGGCGTAGACGTAAGTTTGATGGCGAAAAGTTTCACAGCGGAGGCACACGATCGACTAACGTCGAACGAAGAATTGTTCCTGCGTCAGCAGTTGATCGCTCGAAGGAACTTAACAACAAAATGAAAATCGATTAAAGTAGTTGTCTTCAATTAGCCAATCTTTTTAATTACAATTTCAATTTTCAAAGATGAACTTTGAAGTCTAAAAATAAATTGACTGACATGCAGAATTACAGTGAATATCAAAAATATTGACAGATTCATTTATTTAGATATAACCTTGCTTCAATAATTGTAGAATTTACTGCAAATACATTCTGTCAAGATTCCATTAATTTGTTGAATTAACTCTCACTAGATTTATTTATATCGGTACGTAACTAATAGCCCACATATAATTAATTCAATAACATAATCTTAATAATATCATCTGAGGTCAATATGTAAAATTATGACGAATATACTCTAACAAGAACGACAACACATGACTTTTTATATAAAATTATGGAAGCGTATTGCTATCTTTAAACCAAACTATTGTATAAAGTTCTTCACACATACGTTTAGCGCTATTGTACGCACACGTCGTATATCCTATTCGATATTTTATTTTCGACGTGATCAGTCAGCCAACGATGACTGTATGCGTGTAGTCACGATATCGCACACATAATCGTGCGATACAATCAACCGAGGATACCCGTTTTCGTCCGTTTCGTAGAACTTACGTAGCAGCTTAAACGGTAGAGAGTTGACGCAGAGATCTCAAAGTTCTTGAGAGGCTGACCAAACATTGATAGCTCGAAATTCGACCTAATAAATTCACGCGTTTCTTATGATTGACTTGGTTGTATGGCCGGTACTGGCGCAATCTCCGATCAGCGGCTTAACACCCTGAGAAGATTTGCCAAAGGAAGGGAGGAACAGGGAGTAGACGGAGGGAGGGGGGATCGTTTCCTCGACAAGTTCCTGGACCTGGGACAAAGCTACGCCGGATAAGCCGGATTAAGAATAGCCTTACGCGAATTCGTCGAATTATCTCCCTCTGCGGAAATAATTGCCTCCCCTTGAACACGCGTCGAAAGGAACTCGCTTTACCGTCCAACAAATTATTCCCTTCAAATGATTGGATTTAGAATTTGTAGTTTTTAAAAGGATGATACCGCTTTATTGACAGATCACGATTTTCTTAACGACTAAAATTTTCTTTTATTTGATGAAAACTAAAGACAATTTATATTTTTAATTAAACAGTGATCGTCTTGTGTAATAAGTTATATAGCATTAATAATATAATATGAGAAAATGGTATATCAAGTTGTGTGACTTCTTTGAAATCTGTTGTACTTTTCATTGTAAACAAATAAAAAAGTTAAAAATCGATCTTCTTTCTCATTAGAGTCATCAGACTTTCAACTTTCTTCTTTACAATTTCAATTAATTTTTTGTAGCTTCCCAATAAATCTTCTAACATCTACAACAATATTAAATCGTTTAATTCAATTTTTAAAAATTGTTGGATTTTAAGTGAAACTCACTGTAAGTGGGAACGTGGTGTCCAAACACTCGTAAGTATCAAAAGGGCGATTTACAACAGCTCGTTCGTTTTCAATGCGAAGATTTTATGGCTGACAACCGGATGGTTTCACGAACGATCAAGTGGAATGGCACGCGCAGTTCACAAAAACCCGTTTACGAGTGTGACGGGTACCACGGTGCCACGTGCCAGATAAAAATCGCCCATCCCCGGTTTTAGTGATTATTTTCACGTCTGCTGATCGCTAAATATTGGTTAAATTATAATATACAAACATATCACACGTTTTTTTATCAGTGAGTTGTATAACTGTTTTATAGAAAAATACAAATCGATTATGTGATATTTCATTGATTACGAACATCGACAAACAGAAAGATATGTTAAACTGCTCTTATTGAAACTATTCATCAATTATTGAATGATTTCTCGTTTGAATTATTATACGATTTCTTGTTTGATTTATTATATGAATTATTATACGATTTATTGTATGGTTCAGAATATGATTACGACTATCTTTTCATATGCCTTATTGTATAATCATGACTACATGATTTCTTATCTGACCCATTATACATATAATCATGAATGGTTTCTTATAATTTCTGAAGGCTTAAATAAATCACGCGAGATAAAATGAGGAAAACGATCACGCGTATCCTTGTCAGTCCAGTTCTGTCGTCATCTCTGTGTTGTCACTCGGCCACTTTTCCGCCGATTATTTACGGCTCGCAATTTAGGTCAAATGCCGACCGGCCGACCGCCCTCGTCGGAATTCACGCTCGTTTGTCATGCGACGAAATTATTCCTAATTTAATGGGACGATATGGCGACTCCTTCCTCACCACGAGGTTCAAACGACGCGGTTGCGATTGTGAAAAGGCGTTCAGTCAAATGATCTGTGGGTCAAAGTGAGCAAAAATTCTGTATTCAGAGAATGTAAGAGTGAAATTGATCGTGAATTTCATTATGAAAATTTATTGTGTTGAAGTTGCAACTATCACAGATTATTTGTACTAGTACAAAGCATTAATGAATTATTTAAACCGCTTCGTCCATTCTGCTTCATTATTAAACCTCGTTAAGGGTTACTCATCTTGAAAAGATGAAGCAAATTAGAAACACGGGTCCCATCAATCTCCTTAGGACAAGGTTACAAATGTAACCCATGCACGGGTGCCAGGAACAAAATTACGGGCGCAATTAGCCGAAAATCGCGAAACATTATTTAGAGCTGCGAGGGCGAATAACGGGAGCGGATTCATAAATGCGCGGGGCTAATCACCTCCCCTAAATTCTGTCTCGAAATGAACTTCGCTTCGAAGGCGGAACGCAACACGAACCTTCGTGTGTACACGCGTAGTACCTAACCGTCAACGAAGGAATTTGTCGCAGCTGTGTGTCGCTTACGTACTGTCAAGAACGGGACGCGGCAGTTATTCAACCCTAATCGCACAAAACGCGGGCAATCAAGGATCGTGCCGCTTCATGGTCTGTGGAGATTCGTCGCTGCGCTTTTGTTCCGCTCCGACGTGTCGCGAAACTACTGTGAATTAAGTAATTAGAGTAGCTTTTGATATCATGTTAAGGGATAACGGCACTCCAAGGCCAACAAAAATAGCCTACTTTTCACTATTTTTTATGAGAATGTTATAATGAATGTAATAGAAAATCTGTTCCTTTATTCTGACAATTTTTCTGAAAATTAGTTTGGTAAAACGTATATGTATTCACAGTGATTACAATGGTCAACTATTTGTACACTTTTTAAAACGGAATAACTTTTTTAATATCGGACCAAACAACATAATCTTTTGTAGGATACCAGAAGACTTATTGTTAGTTCACTATCTAATTTGTAAGAAAGTTTGTTCGAAATTTGTATTGGTTCGAATCAGGAAGAGAAAAGTAAACGTTGAGATTTTTAACTTTCTTATTGGGCTCTCTAATAAAAATTTGAAACATTTATGGAGCGAAGTGAGTTATATGCACGTGCACCGTTTCATTAAAATCGGTGAAAGCATAAAAAAGTTAGACACATTGAAACATGTGAAACTTCTTTAATTTATCTCAGTTGTAGGTCAAAAATTGTAAAAACCTTTCCATAATTTTTCATCGTTTGTAGCTTATAGCAGCATTAAATAGGATGTTTCGAATTTTTATTAGAGACCCTAATAAACAAGTTACACGCGGGACGTATCTTCTTTTTTCTTCGCGAATCGTATGAATGAAAATTGTGAATATATTTTTTTACAGATTACCTAGTAAAGACTTTAGCAACCCATAAGAAATTAGGTTGTTTGGGTCAATATTAGAAAAACTTGTTCCGTTCCAAAAAACGTACAAATACTTTTCATAGCCACTGTATCATGTTCTTTATAGAGAACACTTCTTACTCTCTAATTTATAAATCTATGAGACTCCGGTAGCAGCATGATAAAGAGGGCCGTCAATGTTACCCACAAAATTAGCCAAAAATATGGGTTTACGGGAATACACTTTTCGTCTTTATATGAAAATATTTCTCGGTCGTCAGGTACCCCTTTGGAAAGAGGAAAGTTAAATCTGGCGCGGTCATTATTTAATCAGAATATGCTGATATTTAGCAATATGAACGTTATAATATGGACGAACAATCGTAGTTACAATGCTTCTGCTTATAAGCTTTTGTATCCAAGACAGCTTGTTTTGATTGAAACAATGACTAGACCGTGCCAGATTTGACTTACCTCTTTCTGAAGGGGTAACTGACAACCGAAAAATATCCTCATATGTATGACGAAAAGTGTATTACCGTAAGCCCATATTTTGCACTACTTTCGTCTGTAAAAGACGTCAAAATTTTACCGAAAAATGTTAAGAAAGTCACGTGACTATCCTAGCCTCTTAAGACGAGCTTCTTTTATATATGTATAAGAAAACTAGTTTGATAGGAAGAAATTAAAACATTCTTCTATTTGTTGATTCGCTAAGACTCAATCATCCAAGAGAGAAACAACAAATTGAAACAATAATAAAACAAAGGTACATAGCGAACTTTGCCAATCCTATTTCTGGTGTTGTTGCGAAACGGTATCGTGCGACGCACACACGGGACTTGCAAAAATGTTCCGGGTCAATAGAAACTTGATTCCCTTCGAACAGAATTTCCAGTCTATTACCGTTCGCTCGATTCTCTATAAAATTTTCACTGCGACAAATTCCATCGATTTCGAATAAACAAATGCTCCTCGCGTATTCCCTCTCGTTTTCCTCGGTCCGTCTCGCTCTCTCCGGGGATCGGTGTACTTTTTTATCGGCGCCCCGCTGTTCGAATGAAAGTCCCGCGGCCGGTCGCGGCACTAACATAACCTATATTTATCGTATTAGAGTGCGCTCCTTCCATATATATTCACCGTTCCATTTCCCGGATCGGATACTGCAGGGTCAGTTTTGCGTCGACTTTATATCGCTGAAATAAAAAGTTAACTGTAATGCATTCGTAAAGCCGGAAGTATATAGACACTCTACCTATCTCTCTGCTCTGTGCATGCCATCACATCCGATGGGTAGTTAATACTTCAAATAGATCCGATGTACTATTTTGTTCTTTTGATAATTAGTTCCATATTTTCGTGGAATGTAAACTGGAAATATTTCTAATTTCTTTGAATCCAGTACTCTTTGACATATGCAATTATAAATTCGCAATAACTCGCAGTTATTAACATAGAAGGGATCCTTCTTTCAGTTTACGAAGTATTGACGTCAACATTTTTATGTAAAAGATGGGGCAAGACTGAATACCTATTCTCCCGGTCCCGAGAGTGTAGGACCATTTCGTGCAGCTTGCAAGGTGGTGGGGGTCGCAGCGAACGTCTCAGGCCAGTCAGGCCCAGCGTGCGGATAATTTTTCTCTCGGCCGAAAAGTGGGGACGACGCGACCATGGTGGGGACTGGTACTTGATGGGGGTATGCTAGGCATGGTCAGCGAAAGCGCATGAGGAGAATAGTAGTGGGGATCGAAATACGGGCGAAAAACAGGGGAAGCGAGCCTCGAGGGAAAAATTATCCGCACGCTGGTCAGGCCTCCCCCCACACGGTTCAGTATACACGGTAAAGCATTGAGATGCGCAGAACGATCAAACACCGAACTGTGCCCGGTCCTAAAGTCTCGGGACCGCGTGTATAAGTAAAACTGTATAAAGAAAAGGAATACATTTCTCACATAATATTTATGAATATATTTTTAGTATCAGCACACATTTATCTATGATTCTGAACAATAGATATAGATATTATTACATAAAGCAAGTATTGAAATAATTATGGTTTTACAAATTAGTATAACATTCCCATTCTGCTCTATGTATATACAAGGAAAGATTTATTTATATTCGAAATGTGTGCATTAGAGTAATTAAAAATTTCAATGTCCTGCTTTTGCTTCTTATTC
Organism: Ceratina calcarata; assembly: GCF_001652005.2. NCBI lineage: Eukaryota > Metazoa > Arthropoda > Insecta > Hymenoptera > Apidae > Ceratina > Ceratina calcarata. Next base: position 432,008 of record NW_017140401.1, read on the forward strand.
GATGGCATCTGCTGGTTTTCTGATGTTTTCTCTTTTTTATTATTTGTTTTCCTTTTTGCATTTTTCACATTTTTTTCAGATCATTCGCCTTTGATATGTTAAGCATTATTATTAGACTGCGGATCTTTATGCAAAATAAAATATTTATGGTATCTGTTTAGAAGATGTGTTCTAAGTAAACATTTGTTTGATCATTTAAACCTTGAATTACGTATGTATAGTTTTGATATTCTAAATTATTTTATACAGTAATCTCCGGATATTTGGCCACCGATCGAGTCTGGGCTTCATTATATGTATATCCGAAGATTACTGAGCCTTACATGATGCATTTATCATTTTTGTATATCCAGTTTCCTTCTAATTACATAAAATTCGCAAAGTATTTATTACATCTGCAAAAATAACGAAATGCGTTGATATTGTCATTTTATTCTGACAACAAAGAAATATTGCCTATATTCATCTAATTTAAATAACTGTTACTATTAAACCAAATAATAAATGAGCATATTTCAAACAGCATTTAGCTTTCTCACAGAGGTAAAAAGTAGAATTTTCCTGCAGATTCGAAGTCCACATAATTTCTTTCACGCGTATTTCGAGTCTCGAAAGTTACCGATTGCGATACTCAGTTTCAGGCAATCGAATACCGCGATGGAATCTTTTGAACGCGGAATGAAAGTAGACGTAGCGGTGAAAGGTGAAGTGAAAACGTAAGTATGTTTACCTGTCGGAACATTCCTCGCCGGCATGCAGAAACTTCTTGAAAGCTCCTTGTCGCCCAGTCCGATTCGGGATTAAACTTATGTGTCGTATATCCACTGGCCACGTCGCGACGTATCCGAAACTTAACGCGAGTTCGCTTTTCAAACTTACGGGTTTTGCGGCTCTTTCGCGACGCCAACTTTCCCTTAGGTGGCAACCGCTTAAGATCTGTTCGTGTCAAAAACATCTCGATAAATATTGCGACAGCTACGCCTTATTCAATAATCTCGTTCGCTGATGATTCAGACTCTTGATTGCATTAACTTAATATAATCTTGTTAGGCTAAACTCAAACTTGACTTGACTGTCTATAAAAATCTCAGTGTAAAATCCATTCTGTACATGACGTCTATCATTCTTTTAAATTGATCCAGCATGGAATTGTGGAATGCTGTTGATAATTACTTCTAAAAATGTACAATATTAGATTAGGTTAAAAAAAAGTGAACAGTAATTATATATTCTCAATTTTTTATGCACAGTAGATGGCCTTTGAAATGTATATACTCACTTTTCAGTATTTAAAACAATTAATTAAAGTCTCACTTCATGAAGATACAAGATTTAGAAATCTATAGAATTGAATTACATACCTTAAAATATACTTGAATATGATTTTGCATAAAGATCCGCAGCGTAGGAAATACAAAGCAGTAATTAAAGGAATTATTTCACAATGGAAAGTCTGACGCGAACTAAACTCACGGAGGTAGGAAATTACTTAGTTCCACGCAGATGCTTATTTTTGCTCGGCTCTTACGCGGAGGAGCTTGTCTTCGCTTCTTCCAAGGTACGCCGCGTGCGCCGTGCGAATTTCGAGCAAAATCAAATCTTCGACTTCCCCAGGTTCGAGTCGCCTCGAGCCTGAGAGTTTCTTCCGCAATTTGCATATTCCTTGCGTATGAATTCCTGGTGACGAAAGATTGCAACGACATCTTCGGCCCTCCGCAAGCCCCGGGGAACTTTATGAAAACGCGTGGAGAACCGACGTCGAGATAATGACAATAAGGATAACGAAATTTCGTTAGACTCAAATAATCCCGACAGAAGACAACGATACGTTAGCTAGTCTACTAGTCACAGACATATTCAAGTATGCACAGCAAAAAATCTGACAAATATTGAACATTAATGATTATGTATAATCATAAACATTTAATGAATCTTATAATACATCATATAATTAACGTATAACATGTACAATATTTATTTCTGTATTATTAATATACGGGTTTGTAAAACTAATTGGTATACATCAATAGAACAAAGTGAGAATTAAATAGAAAATAAAAAATTAAGATAACATATATAAAATATAATAATGAAAAATAATAATGACTGACATAATACTATTGTAAGTGATGTAGATGGTCAAGAATAATTCATTTGGAGAGAAGGGTAATGACATATTTGATGTTCGATACAAATTTGAAGAGAATGTCCACCTTGGAATTTAGCGATTTTGTCAGGACAAAGTATAAGACTACTAATAATTTTATAAGCAAAAGAGATGTCTAAGACTTTCCTTCTGTGCTTAATTTAGATTCGACGGGAGTAGAATGATAGTCGTGATAAGTCACGAGGAATGAGGATACCCTTATAAAAGACAAAAATGAGCCTTAAATAAACATTATTATATTTTACTACTTACAGCATATCAGTAAGAAAACAAGTTAACCACGCAAATACTTCCATGCATATCATACGTACGCAACTTTGAAACTAATATTACATATAATAAATCATAAAATAAATCATGTAATGAATCACGGAATGAGTGAAACGATAGCGATTAAGAAGCCTTAAGGAGCATTATCCAAAATGCGTTTGATAAAGTTCCAATTTCCAGAACTGCTCGTTTTATCGGGACCACTGGAAACTTCGTTTTAATAAAATTTGATCGCACTCGGAGATCGGAAGTTCCGTTAACCCTGGCTTCTCATAACTCGTGCCCTAAAGAGGACAAGCGATGACAATCGGTGAGGGTAAAAGCCAAAGTAACGAGCGAGGGGTAGAGTCACTCGTTGGAGCGAATCCAACGCGAACGAACAAACTCCCGTATCATCGACTGGTCGGCCGGCGTAGCGCGTAGTAATGCGATTGTCCCTCGTCAGAAATCCGAGCAATTCCGTGCGGCGATGAATTCGTCGTATCCGCGGGAAGACTTTCCTTTGTGAAACGGTCGAACGGAATTTAAAGGATAGCTATAAAACTTTTGCAATTACCAATGTTCGGCACCCTTGAAAAGTTAGGCGAACGGAGTAACCATGTTGAAACGCAGTGCTTACTTGATTACTACCGCCACTTTTTCTTTCTCTCTTTTCATTGTCTCTTCGATCTTCTTTTTACCCTGTCTCGCTTTTTCCTCGCTCCTTCAATCCCTTTTGTCTCCTTCACGGATTCTCTTGGGCGTTTCGATTCAAGAGCCAGCGAATCGGGCCATGGCGAGACGAGGCGAGACGAGGCGAGGACGGAGTGTCGGAATGCGCAATAAAGCGTCGCGGAATTGCCGGCGCGTACAATAGCAACCGAGACACAAAGCTGTTTCTATAAATCCTCACTGTGAACGTGACGCGCCACCGTCCACGATTCGATTATCTTGTCCCCGTGCCCTCACTGATTTTTACGTTCGTCTCTTGTCCCTTTATCGCGCAACAAACGGCCGTTCGACATCGGTATGCCAGGAGATGCGTCGCTTCCACGCGATCAAAGCGATACTTTATTTTATCCACATTCCCGTCCATAGAGGAGTGATATTTCGTGAACAACTCATTAATAATAGTTAAATTAATAAACGAAACAATAACTTAAAGCTTTATTTGCGAGCAAAAACGGAAAATCAGATAACACGTTCGAATATGTAGATCGAGGTCTCGCGCCATTCTCTCGTTCAAAATAGTTGCCGGTTCTTCAATAGCAACCGGAAGCCGGGCCCTTGCTTCCGCTTGTTCTCAGGGGCAGTTCACATTGTTGCGAAACATCTTCACACTGTCGCAACGATGTCACCTCGAGGCAGTGCTCAGCATGTTCAATCCGTGGCAACAGTATCGTAAAATGTATAACTAAGTGGAAAAAATGAAAGTTTCTAATACATTAATGAAGAATTAAGGGTTATTTAATTTCAATGATTTAGGACTATCTGCATTTGATTCAAGTTCCTGTTCTTCCATTCTTATTCACAATGTACATGTTTATATTAAATAGTACAATTTTGTTTGGTAATTGATTGCCATGTAAGATTGGCAGTACATATGACAACGCATGCAGAAGGTCTGAAACAGTTGATAATGAGATGCAATAACAGTAAACATTCTCAAAATACAATATTAAAATAAGGAGAAGATAGTAAAACGACTTTAATAATTATTTTATCATCTTCCGATTAAAATACATCTTTTAACGCTAGCAGCTATGTAAAGTAATTAGAGAATACGCTGTAGTATTTAGAACAAGTGTAACCTTTCGCAAAGATCATAGAGCCATAATAGCCATAATACTTTAAGTAAAATTATATTATAAATTGTAGCTTTCTCGGGCTAGTATAGAAACTCTTAATAGCCTTAAAAATTCTTATTGTTCGTTAGGTATTAAGTTGACCCGAAATCAGCTCATTATTAGTATTAGAAACGTTTATTGTGACAAATATCGTCGTCCTTTTTGCGATACGAATCGACCGTTCATGTAGTAGACAGTATTAAATACACGAGACAGGAAAACGATAATTACCTTGCGAAACGGGTTTAATCGCTCGTAAAGTTCATCGTGACGAAAAGCGTTATCGCCGAACGAGTGAACTCGTTGTATCGTGATTTACACCGTGGCACGGCAAGAAGGTTTAATGTCTTAATTAGCCGACCGGAAACGAAGCATGGGCCGATATGTAACAACCGTAAGTGGCATTGTTCACTTCATAGATATATCGCTCCGAACAGATGCCACCTTGAATTACATATATATATACATGAATTACAATATTTACAGATTACAAACACTGGCTGTGTATAGCATAAGAATCGACTTTAATGTATGTATGTATGTATAACAAATAGACTGGGGATTTTTATAAAATAAAACATGTATGATATGTTTTAGATAAACATTTCTCGCATCACTTAAATATTGAAATACGCATTCAACAGCAAATAATTTTATTACATACTTATTGTATTGGATAACTATGTCTTTATCTTGTGGTTCGTGCTGTCCTTTTTCAGACGCTGTCTTTTCTACGTCTGATGCTTTCAAAGTATAAGAACAACAGAGAATATAATGCCTACATACATACATATATAATTCTTGTTCACCAAATACATCACATTTATCATAGGAATATTGCATTCGGATTCGGTTGAAGCTGGTTTTTAAGAAAGGTTCTATTAGTCTCGCCATCTGCCACTGGCAGGCGTCTATCCGAACTGCTCACGGAGTTCGCGAGCTTGTTCATTCGCGCCGGTCCGTTGCGTGCGAGAGCGTCTTGAGTGAATTATGTCTCATCCCTCTCTGCCACGCTCTACTCGGGAAATTAAACGCGTCTACCCTGACGAGTATTAATCGACACATCGCAGAACGCTTGTTGCGACTCGGTTAGGTGTCGCAGTTATCGGTGCTATGTCACAACGCGTCGCGTCGCGTCCCGACGCTTCTTTGGAGATGAAGCGTGCATTCAATACGATTCCACCGACGCGACGCGACGTTGAGATTATTAATGCCGTGAGAGACACAATTTCCTGATTTTGTAATTAATTTCTACCGTGTTCCCTGTGTAAGATATAAGTCTAATTTCATGCTGAAGACATAAATATTATTTGTTTAAAGCATTGTTTTATAGCCTGGACTGTTAAACAATTGTTGTCAACGATACGTCGTATTCAGTACTCTGGCGTATCTATTATTTTATTTTTATATGGTCAACAGTAATTTCATGAACTGAAATGAGTAGTTTTATAATCCCTGTATAATTGATAATATTTAATCAGGAGACACATTATACGAAGGTCGGACAAGCTTATGGAATAATTTAATAATTCAATGTAACCTATGATGACGCGACAGTTCTTGCATGATCATTCCATTCATTGATATTTTTGCGTCATTTGCCGCGAGGCTTTCACGAGTACTCATCCATGGGACTATCGATTTCGGTCGCGGGCGGAGATTGCGTTTAATTAAAATGCATCACGATGGCTCCTGTTTGCGAGGTTGCGAAGGGATTAATAAGTCATACGCGTACAGACGGAGCGGTGAATTCATGCCCAGGGATTCGTTCATTCGTAAAACGTGGCCCGTATCATCACGATTATTTTTTTAACCATTTCTCATTTGCAATTTATGAGCACCGCGTGAATGCTGACCAAACGCGTTTATGAAAGTCACAAGCTGCCCTGAACTTGTTTGTGAAAATGCCTACGATCAATGAATTCTTTAAAGTCTTGATTCCCTCATCTAATCAGTGAAAAAATTAATTAATATATCTATGATGATAATTGTTCTGTTTACCGATACAATTTCTTCTGACACTATTTTCAATTTCCTGCTAATTTACACCTGAACACGTGAGATGAACGCCGGAAGCGGATTGTACCCACGAAATCGCACCGTCGACTGGGATTTCCGGTCAAAAGGAGAGCGAAAGCGGAATCGGATTAATGAATTATGATGCACGCGTAGCCAACGTTTCGTACACGCGGAATTAATCCCGAATAATATACCGCAAATCCGTGCCACTGTAGAAAATAGAATTGCCGGATAGTGACAATGCCTCCTTTGTACCCTTCACGTATTTTTATGGATTTAGCCAACGTGTTTTATGATTCGTGCATGACAAATCTCTGATTTGAATGCGCAACGAGTCATCCGTTAATCCGATAACTTCCCCGAAGAACGGACTCAGTAATTTTTATATTCTCTAATTTTCTTTCATTCTAAAAGACTGAATTGGCGAAGAAGTTTTATTTATTTGTTCAGTTTCATTTATAAAGCATAATTCCACTTAGTGTAAAATTAATCTGTTTACTTATTAATGTTACTAAAGTCATTCGCTTTTAACACATTATGTTATACAAGAATCTGCTTTGAATGGAGTGTTAAAATGTATTTTTTACAACGAAGTTCTGTTAAAGAACAATGGCTGGACGAAGGCAAGAACTTGGCTAGGCGTAGATGTTAGTTGGTTTTGAAGCGTAGCGAGGTTGATTCGATTCGCGTGTGCAACGGTAATTGCGACAAAGATTACTCCGAGATGCGTGACACAAAGGGAAAGAAAATTAATACTTCGAGTAGAATGTAGAGTGCTTTATTACGTTACAGGCGCTTTGTAGCAAGAGTTGCTAACCATTTAACCTTGTAAAATGAGAAACCTTCTCTCATATAAAGAAAGAGCTTTTAGGTTCTTTCTAAAGGAATCGTTTTATAAAGTTTTCTACGTATGAGACGAGAGAAAGATGTTGAAATAATATTTTATAAGATTCAGGAAAATTATGATATGTCTAATTATAGACTGTCTCTGTTCATCTGCTCTGCTTATTTATTATAAACTATAGATATATTTCAAATTTCATACGTTTGGATATTATATTGTAACAAAATTGGATTGTACATTTGTTTAGTAACACTTTCAGCCACGTCGAGTTGGATTTATCTGTGCGAATTCTGGAATCATTAAAACCTTGCAAAGATTGTATGTTCGATTTTTACATCAGTAATCGTTACCATTTGATAAAAAGGCTGATAAAACAGCAATTAATGTCGCCCTCGGAAGCGACGCCAGTTTCATTCTTTATCGATACATTTATCTAGAAAAGTAATCTGCATTAAAAATGATAATAGCGTGTAAATACATCAAGTAGAATTAATCTGTATTATCCCGTCGAACGAGTATAAAAAATGTCTTATTGTTCCGGACGAGATGTGAGGATTCCATTAAATCCGTGAAAACCATGCGTGCCTTAAACCGCGTTTCCAATCGGATGAATAAAGAGGATTAATAGAACGGAATTATCTGTACGTTGTGGAGAGACCTGTTCCACGCAACGCCGAAATCGAACAAGCGTGTAAAGGACAGGCTGAAATTAATAGACACTCCGAAACAGTTTAATACTTTCTCGCATTCTCTGCTCGCCTTCCCTAAAACCTGCAGCTATTGGGTGAATAAACAGAGGAGTCGTTGCAAAACATTCTAACTTAATCTAACGCCACTGATTCCCATCGCATTATGTTTTAATAAACTGTATTTACACGAGGAAAAAGTTTGATCGATTTACTGCTTTAACTTCAGATATTTTAAGTACTAGACGAATAATAGAAAACTGATCTCATGAATGAATAATAGGAAAAGTATACGTTTTGTAACGTTATTGGATTTGTGTAAATTTTAATTCGAACAAATCTATAGTAGACTGTACATACACAGCTCTGCATGAACAGAATTTCAATTAGGAACTGACGCTTTAGTTTTGAATTCCTCAAAGGACTGATTATAATATGCCGGTAGAGGGCTTCAAAGTTCGGCTATCTTGCAATAATCCCAAACTGGCAATTGCGTAGAATCCAACGGTACTCTGGAGATTTTGAAAATCCTAGAACTAAGTACTAAATTCAGGTCAACTCTTAGGTATATGCTCTAAGGGCCAACTCGAGAGACTAGGGTTTCGATCGACTTGTTAATCTAGCCTAGATTGAATCACTCCGCGATTGATCACCAATAAATTGTTGCTAATCGTTGACAAACTTCATCTGACACTTACTAAGTTTCACGAACCAAAACCAACAATTTTACACTCAATCTTACGCATTGACAATAATATTGACATAATTTCATATGAACACTTTCACTTGGTTGCACATTCGTGCATGTAATATTCATACCTAGTACTTATGGTTTTTTTTTATTTCTTTTCGTTACTGGAGCTTGACAACTTATAGTTTATAATATATTTGCCTTAACTGCTCGATTTATATACTATGTATATGTAAAGGGTTGTTGAACTCGTTAATAAATAAATAAATAAATTAATTAATAAGAATATTCAATTTTCCTAATACGTCTACTTATTCGCTAATTTCATGTTATGTACATATATAATATAATTGATTGTTATATTAATATATAATATGTATACGTATACTTTATATAACATGATTGATTATATGAAATTTGACTTCCTTTACTGCATAATGTACATATTGTACATATATGTAACACAAATTAATGAATCTACCAGCATAAATAAAATTTCAGAAGCTAAATTTATTTTTTACTATACTATAAGATAGATTCGCTACTATCTTTAATGGCTAGCTTATGCGGTTTATATAGAAAATTTGATTCTTTGTTTCAATTAATTTCATACTTTCCGAATTTAATTTAAACACAGTGCTAGATGAAACTTGCCAGTCGCATGTAGTGTAATATCGACAGGCTGAACAGAAAATAGCGGATCCGTTATCGCAAGATGGGGTCGGTACTATCTTCACTGGCTCAGTTCGGGTAAATCTATTACAGAGATACGTCCTAGCGGCGCGGCGGCAGGAAGAAAGTTAGTAAACTGGGTCATCTGATAAGACTAGGTGGCGCGAGCATGGGCTTAAGTGCGATGTTCGGACGCGTTGATATCAGTTATCACTGTTCGTCAGCTTTTTGCTTGATTGACATCGGGTCTATGCGCTTAATCCTACGGCATTTAAGTGTTTCTTTGATCCTCTTATATATACATCATCGCATCAAATCAATTGGAATTTGCGTTTAAATCACATGCCTTACAATTGGATGATTTCTTAAATGATTTGTTTAACAATTTATTGTATGATTCATCATATTATTTCTTATACGATTTATTATACGGGTGGCGAAAAGGAAATTTATGACCCTGCGTCGAAACGTTGGGTAAAGCGGATGGGCCAGTGCTTGAGTCTTGGGGTTGACGAAAAGCAGACCCGGGGTGCGAGTTCGTGGAGTCGAACCGGCGCGGGTTGAACAGGTCCTATATTGTCTTTGGTCATGTATAACCTTGGGACGGTTAGAAGTCCTACGTAGAGTCCGAGTGGGAGTGATGGGTTCGGTAGTAGGCGTGATTTTGATAGTTTCGCGTTAGACTAATTGTAAGATTACGAAAGGGGGAAAAGGGCGATTTTTCCGCGAGGATCTGTGATACAAGAAGTGTAATAGCTTAATAATATGTAAACTTCGAATAAGACAAATAAAATGATGGTGAAAAATTTCCCATGTAGTTTTGCATGCTTATAGCCAAGTTGCGGAAAATAACAATAGTGAATGCTTATGCTTGCCGAGGGTCTAACAAGGCGAAAGTAGAAGCGCAGTGTAACTGAAATTTGAAAATGCATCCAAGATCGTGTAAGTGCATGAAACACGGCTATTGTCGGATATCATATTCCTACTTCTCTTGCAAGTTCATTATATACACTTGACTTTAACATTTTTTCAAAATATGAATTGTCAACATC
>NW_017140401.1:444290-449294 GCF_001652005.2 Ceratina calcarata
GTACAAACATTTGTTATGACTCTGTTCAGCATCATCGAATAATCTGATCTACGTAAAGAAGGTAGAGTTATGTTTTACGTTCATGGAAGGAAATGCGAGAAATAACTCCGCGGAATGTCGTTGCGCCGCGTCGCCGCAACCATTCCATTTCAACCCTTTCGGAGCTGTTGTTTCGACCCCGTGCGACACTGATCCGGCAATTTAATTACTTCTGGAATCCGTGCGCTTCTGGAAGTAAATGAATTTATCGAAGACGATTCGAAAACTATGCACTGGCCAGACTTAATCTTCCAGCGCAAGTTTAGGAACACTTCACGTTTCCCTGGATTAACTATCCCTTAATTGAGTTGAGGAGTTTCCCTGCTGTTGATGCGCGTCACCATATTTCTTATAACTAGTTTTTTTATATTGCATTTCGAGACAACAAATATTTCTTACTGGAATCTCCAGTCACAGCTTTGACCGCGTGTTTTTCCCGTTGTAAGTTAAGTCACTATATGAGGAAGAAAAAGTCATAGTGGTGTAATTCACTTTTCAGAATTGAAAGGTACAGCTTCTTAAAATTTCTAAAATTTTGCAGTGTTTTATTAATGTAATATCTCATAACTGCTAAAATTAGAATGTTTTGTCACTGTTTTTATTTAAGAGCGCATACAACCTTGATTTGTTGTCAACATGTGTAATTCATTATGATCCAATACTACTATTTTTATTTTTGTGCAATGTACCAACTTAAGCTTAACTTGAAACTACCTAAACAGAACTTAGCTTACGCCTAATCTGAATTTAATTATATGCTGATATGCTACATGAATAACGTGAGAAAAGTTTAAAACTGTGCACAATAGCCTTGTATAGTCAATGTACCGAAGCACGATCTCATTAACGATTCGCAACGAAAGCCGATAACATCTAGCAACCAGGTTCACGAGTATGAGTGCATTTGGTACCCCCTGAGGTAGCATCGCACCGAATGAATCAACCTGGAACAAAGCTCCTTCACATAAACGTTGTAAAAATGGCATTGTCATAAGTTTCTCGCGATAACGCGGCCCGAGAGATAGTTGGACCCGATTAGGGGCGGGAAACAATTAACGGGACAATGGCTGGAACGTAATATGCGTGTGTTCGTGAAATTAGCTGCGATTATGCTCTGCGCTGAACGGTCCTCGCGTTTTCCACTAATTATTATTGTTAAGTTACATTCGTTGATATAATATTTCATGCAATAATCAGTATGATATAGTAATTAACTCTATGTTTCATACATGGATATTCATTATCATATAATGTAGTCTATTCACTCTTTAAATAGGTATAATATCGAAAGCTAAGGCAAGAGCATTCTTAATTAATTAATAAAACATTTATCATAAAATCATTTTATATTCTGGTAACATTTTTTGATAGTTAATTATATACACATAGGTACGTGAAACTCGATCTACGACCAGAAAACGCATTCAACATAATTAAAAGATATTTGCATTTCCGCGATTATTTATAGTTGAATAAATCAATTCGAAGGCAACCGCTCCGTTCGGCATCTGCTATGAGATACTTAGGTATATAAAAATATTCACCCAACATTTATTTTTACCGTGCTGCAAATAGAAAGCGTGCATTTACGTTTTTTTAATTTCGTTAATGCATAATTACGACGCTCCCATATTTTTCCGCTCTCGTTCATCGTTTCTCTCTTCGTTTTTTTTCTATGACTCCTTCTCTACGTTTTTGTTGAAATTCGCTATTGAGAGTAGCGTGCGAGTGTCATTACACCGGCGAGGCTATTGTTGTAAATATGTCAACCCTTTGGCTAGAAACAATCTGTGTATTTTTGCATGTTACGAGCACTCTCTGCCTTTTTATTATCTCTACATTCGAATAGTTTTCAATTCTCCGTATATAGAAGTACACTTCAATTACAACTTGGCATGCGCTTTATTAGTTTAAAACAAGTATATTTTCATAAATCTCGATATACTTTAAAGCAGTCTATCAAAAAATTTGAGAAACGCTCGAAATGAATAAATAGTATTTGAAATATTTATTTCGTAAAATATTACACAATACAAATGAACTGATCCATACCATATTTCTTCTACTTATTTTATATTTTAATTTCATCGATTGGAATCGACAGTAGAGTAGTAGAAACTTGTACCTCGTACTGTTTAACCAGCGAACGCTTACGAATGGTTTTATATGGGATCGCGCAGCGACCGGCTTTGAAGGGTGAAAGGAACTTCATGGAGTGGTGTCTCGTAAAAACGGTCCATAAAAGTGGCTGGTATCGTTGCGGAGTGCGTCTGTAACTGACGTGGAAGTCCAGTCCGCGGCGCAAAATATATTTTATCCGCGCCACGCCAGCGCAACGTGCCGCCACGATACATTATATTGCGTTACGTGTTCTCGGGCATCAAAATGACATTTTTATTTGCGTTTATCCAATCCTCTCCCGGTTACGCGTCAGCAGCAAAAAATTATTTAATCAGACGCGAGACGATAACTATAATGTACGTGTCTTGACAGGAATTCGATGACAGAATCGGATAATTTATGTTTAGAAATAAATTAAATTGAGTAGGCGAGATGTATGAAGAGAAATTCATTATATAGATTTTAGACTTTCTACATAGAAAGTATTTGTTGTGTAAAAAAGTGTTTGAACCAAAAGTTGTAATAAGAAAATACAAAGGAATTGACACATGATTATAAATGATTCAAGAAGCCCTATTGTTCTTCTAAATATATGTACAAAATATAGAATTTTCAACCAGAGAGTTAGTAAAAACACAATATAATAATTCGTTTCTTAAGACGTGAATACTTCACAAAAAGTTTGTTATTGGCATTTGATAGAGGAATCGTTCAGCTCAATATTGATTAACGGTGCGCATAATGATTTGCTGATACAATATGACGCAGCGAACGTTTGATCCAAGTTTATGAAACTGTGCCGCATACCAAAGTGACCTGAAGATGATAACTAGCCAAAGTAAACCCATATGGACTGTAAGTTACACAATCGGATTCCAAGTTGTATCCAATATTCCTGCAATAACAAACCCTATGCCCAAACAATACCAGGATAAACCTGGCACGAGGTTTAAGCCAGGCTTGAGGAAACTGATTGTTCGGCTGCGAATTTTCACGCAACATCAAAGTTTTGTTGTGTCAATTTTAAAAATGGAATAGATTCAGATTACTTTCACTTTTCAAAAATAATAATATGTATGTTATAGTACTATAAATACGTATTACACGCGTATATGCACATTGTATATTACTTATAAATTTTGTACATTTTTGCACATACACTTTTTATATTTTTCGCTGAAGGTTACTGACTTGTTTTATTGTCAATTAATAATTTATAAAATAAGGAAGGTTCCGTAAGTGGAAGCATAACTTTGTACGAGAGATATAAAAAAGGCTGGAGCTCGCGAAAAAGAGGTTGCAGCGGAGGAAATAGAGAAGGTGACTCGTCGCTGAGAGGAGGATCGGGTGTATTAAGACGAGAAGAGAGGCACGAGGTACGGTTAGATATCGCCATCGGTTTCGTTCGCCAGGAGAAACTGCGAAATTTCCCTCGATGCTTTTAACGATAAACGCGACGCGCCCCCTATACCGTGAATGTTATCTCGCCACCTGTCAACCTTCATATCCACCACCGCGAGCAAGGTACCCGCCTTATATTCAGCCTTAACGTTGCACTTACCGGACTGTCAGATGTTACGCCCACGAAGTTACGTTGCGTTAAGACGCCCATTCCTTTGTGGATAATTTGCGTGCGAATCGAAATTCACACCCACCTGTCGCAACGTTGGAGTTTGTACTTCTTAATTGAGAATCTTCCTCAAGAAAGGGCCATGCGTTCACCATTCTATAAGACATTGCATCAAACGTTGTATCAAATAATATATTAAACATTATGTCAAATATTAGGTGAAACTTTATACTAATTACTATATCAACCATCACATGAAATATTGTTTCGATTACTATCGGGATCTAGCATAAGCCAAAAGACTTGGTGGCCAATTAGAAAGACCAGAAAGATTGCATTTAAATTATTGATCATTCACCTAAATTACCACGTCACCATTAATAATTTCATAATTAAGAAGATCTTTAAGCAGAAGATGAAACAGACTGATTTATTGTCATCTGCTAATTTTTATTTGTAGTGTACTTATGTCTATAATGGAAGTACGGATCTCGAAAGGGCGAAGTCAATACTTAGTTTAATTAGTTATTAAGTAGAGACGAAACAGAGCGATTTTATTTTGTTTTCTGCTTTTTATTTGTTAATTTCCAAATGTTTGTAATGGGAGGCTAGGTCTCGGAAGGGTAAAGTCAAAATACAGCATGTCTAGTTATTTAAGCAGAAATCAAAATTGAGTTAATCGTTACATTTCAGATGTATGTTTTGGATGTTTATGAGAATCGCTTAGTTACTTATAAGATAAATTAGTTAAGAATCAAAAGGGGAAGATCATGGGGTCAATATTAAGACTAAATGTTAAGAATTGTTGTTAAAATGTTGTAAAGACAGAAGCCTACCCCAAGCCGGATGGAAATCAATCATCATAATTAACAAAATCCATGAAATGGAAGCCTATGTATAAAATCTGATAAAAGGATTTTTTGTCCAATGAGTGGATAAGAGAGCAAATTTTTTAAATCTTCTCTGTCGTTGCACATTTGATGGAAGTACGTTGATGAAGATTCAAATCGGTTTATGTCTTTTCATTAATTCTTACGAGTGCCACTATTATTTGAATTTCTTTAGTTAATTGGTTGAACTGAATTTTTTTAATTTAGTTGATATTTAACCATGTCAGATCTCATCATTTATTGTAATTATTGCATCAACCATTATATGAAACATTAGGCATTAAAATAATTATAATATGAAACACCATGTGAAATGTTCTATGAATTGTCATTAGTATATCAATTATAATTATTGTATCCATCACTATATCAATTAGTATATCA
>NW_017140401.1:452289-455498 GCF_001652005.2 Ceratina calcarata
GTATAAACATTGTATCAAGCATTAAAATAAGTATTTCTATGAGTCACTAAATGAAATATCGTATAAGTTCATTTATTCCATCAGTAATTATATAAATTAATATTAATACAAATATTGATATAAATATACTATGAAGTTTCTTCTGATAGATTTTTTACAGCATCATCATCCAATTACTTCATAAGCTCTGCTCCTTAAGTATGTCATCCTGGTCGACTATGATTATATCAGTCTTGAAAGAGGTTCTCAAGTCCAGTGAACCATACATGCGCAACGGGGCCATAAAAGAGCATCGTAAAATTATCTTCGTTAAAAGCACGAATTTTATGAAGCCACCGTGTGGACCGCCATAAATCATTCGATTACACGCTCCAGAAAGAATACCGCGTAATGAGAGTAAAAAAAAAGTATTTAAAGAATATAATTGATGAATAAAATGTATCCTTTGTCTGAACGTTCGTCAAATGTTCTTGAATGTTTTGAATAGATCCGATATGCGTCGTTGAAACGTTCTCTTCAGAGAAACGTTCTCTTCGGAGAAACGACGGATTAATATCGGAATGTTTAGAAAGACGGGACGTGGCGCGTTACTTTTAACCTAACGGTTCGTAAGGTACCTGAGACGCAGTCAGTCGAGTGGTGTATCCTGCATAGTAAGGTTCGGGAGTTTTCTCGTGAGTATACGAGTGTCGTTATTCATTAAAATGTTAATACGTGTAACATACAAAAGTCACACAAAATAGACGTTCTGAACGTCCGGACGTTTCCCTGCACGGGGGATTCCGACGGAACCTGGTTTCCGATCATCACATCACACAAAAATAGACGTTCTGAACGTCCGGACGTTTCCCTGCAACGGGAGAGTCCGACGGAACCTGGTTTCCGAAACAACATTTAAACAACCTGGACGTCTCCTTTATAGGACAATCCAACGGAACCTGGTTTCCGAACATTACATCAAACCATGGACATCTCCCTGCACGGGAAACTCCGACGGAACCTGGTTTCGAGCATTACACGGGAATTGTTTCCCAAAACACATACCGGTGACGAGCGTACAATCATTTTACATACAATATCATCCTTACCACACGTGATACACTCACACATTCAATTCAATTTAATTCACTTTTCCAAGGTTTTTTATGCCTTCGGGCTTTTTCCCTTCACTAATTAATAACAAGGGTTTTTGAACCTTCGGGTTTTTTCCCTTTACTTTTTTGAATAAACGATCATTTCAATTTTCCATAATATTGATTCATTATTTAACAAACCAATCTTTATCCAAACTCCTCTCCGGTTCGTTACCGAGTCTTATCTTTCTCAAGTGTTTCGGGAATTCGAAACCCGAACCCACGAAAAGAACGAGCGCGGACGAACCAGAGTAGAATGGATTGCATTCACATTCGAACTTTCGACGTGGTAACATCGAGTCTATCTAACACTGAGCTAAACGAGTTAATTTCTTACTCCATAAGAAATATCGAAAAAGATTGGAACTTTCCTGTTGAAAGTTTCGATCATACGTCCTTTACACTTTCCACTGCAACTGAATTACTTTTTATTTTGCAATTATCATTATTGACATTACAAAGTAAATTTTTTTAACGAGTAATTAATTCCGCAGCTTTGAAATTGCCTTTTCACTTTACGAGCAGGGCCTACAGCATTCTTTAATTCCACGTAAAAAGTGTAAATCGTTTTGGACTAGAAACACATTTGCCAGAAAGTAAAAGAAAAAAGAACGGTCAAACATATTACTGAACGTTAGTTCGAGTCAGTTATCTGTTTTAAAATCTGTACCAGCTTCCGGCAACGCGAGCGTTGTAACAAAAAATAGTAATAAGAACAACGGCTTTCTCTCTTAGGAATAAATAGTACTTGAGCGCATAAAGTGTATAAGGGAAGCGTCTTCTATTATCCAGAGGGGAATTGAATCTCGCAAGGGCCAACAATAAAGTAATTCACGCGATCAAGAGCAGGTTCTTCGCGCGACACTGTACAGGCTTAAATCGCCAAGGGGATGCGACGAGCCTTCCTTCACCCTTTTACTTTTCTCTCTTATCTACATTAATCTTCCCCCGTATCGAGACACGGTCGGCGAAAGAAAATAAGATTGATGAGCAGCATGGCTTAATTAATGCGAGGCATCCCGATGTTAGAAAGGTAGCTACATCGAGCAGTCGAAGTGAACAACGGGCTTGTGATTCACATACAAAGCTGAATGTGCTAATGGCATTGCCGTTATTCGTTTCCTGGCTCCGTAACAGGAGCGTGTTCAGGTCGTGTTTTAAATAATTGTGGACCATGCTTTAAAATAACACGTTGTATCGTTGATTGTGATCAAAATAAACGTTTGTCTCTCATTTCTTTTCTATTCTGAACAGCCTCCTGAAAAACTCCTGGGAAATGCATAATGACGAACGAATATTACATAGGTACCGCATAGTGATTTATAAATACTGCATAATAATATCGGTACCGGATAGCAATTTGAAATATGTATATAAATGCATTCAGTATTTCTCGTAAATGAAAAACGACGGATCGTTCCTTTATTTCAGGAGTTTAAACTTACACAGCTAGCGTAAGAGAAGGGCTTGCCGCGGTATGTTTGGACAGGGGGTAACCTATCAATTTTGCCGGATCGATCGCTTTTTCCTTGCTCTCGTACCTACAGCGTATAACTGAATAAAGAACCAAACATGATACAATGAAAATTGAATGCAAATATCGTTGACCTAAAACGAGGAGAAGCAATCTGTCCCACGATGAAACCGGTGAATAGAATTACTAGGACCGAGAAAAGGAAACTACCGAAATATAAACGGGTTATGGCACGAGAATCATTGGCCTTCTTCCAATAAAGATAAACCGATCTCGATATCATTCTGGAAAACAAAAAATGGTTCCAATGACGATACAGGGAATTCATTCCCACAGTGATGGCACTTTATTATAATTTTGCTTCATGTTCGAACAAAGATTTCAAGAATTGATAGTTCTGACATAACTAGAAATCACAATCAGAGCATTTTGTATACGAATATCTGCACACTTTTCTTAGACAACAATGAATTTGACAACAATGAATTGTTTTTCATGTTTGATCGCTTTAGGGTTGAGTTCTTTAACAGGTCTTTGAACACATAAATCTGTTGATATTAAAAGTTATAGGAACCCTTACATAAAAACAATGACAAAGTACT
>NW_017140401.1:458050-459667 GCF_001652005.2 Ceratina calcarata
TTATTGACATTACAAAGTAAATTTTTTTAACGAGTAATTAATTCCGCAGCTTTGAAATTGCCTTTTCACTTTACGAGCAGGGCCTACAGCATTCTTTAATTCCACGTAAAAAGTGTAAATCGTTTTGGACTAGAAACACATTTGCCAGAAAGTAAAAGAAAAAAGAACGGTCAAACATATTACTGAACGTTAGTTCGAGTCAGTTATCTGTTTTAAAATCTGTACCAGCTTCCGGCAACGCGAGCGTTGTAACAAAAAATAGTAATAAGAACAACGGCTTTCTCTCTTAGGAATAAATAGTACTTGAGCGCATAAAGTGTATAAGGGAAGCGTCTTCTATTATCCAGAGGGGAATTGAATCTCGCAAGGGCCAACAATAAAGTAATTCACGCGATCAAGAGCAGGTTCTTCGCGCGACACTGTACAGGCTTAAATCGCCAAGGGGATGCGACGAGCCTTCCTTCACCCTTTTACTTTTCTCTCTTATCTACATTAATCTTCCCCCGTATCGAGACACGGTCGGCGAAAGAAAATAAGATTGATGAGCAGCATGGCTTAATTAATGCGAGGCATCCCGATGTTAGAAAGGTAGCTACATCGAGCAGTCGAAGTGAACAACGGGCTTGTGATTCACATACAAAGCTGAATGTGCTAATGGCATTGCCGTTATTCGTTTCCTGGCTCCGTAACAGGAGCGTGTTCAGGTCGTGTTTTAAATAATTGTGGACCATGCTTTAAAATAACACGTTGTATCGTTGATTGTGATCAAAATAAACGTTTGTCTCTCATTTCTTTTCTATTCTGAACAGCCTCCTGAAAAACTCCTGGGAAATGCATAATGACGAACGAATATTACATAGGTACCGCATAGTGATTTATAAATACTGCATAATAATATCGGTACCGGATAGCAATTTGAAATATGTATATAAATGCATTCAGTATTTCTCGTAAATGAAAAACGACGGATCGTTCCTTTATTTCAGGAGTTTAAACTTACACAGCTAGCGTAAGAGAAGGGCTTGCCGCGGTATGTTTGGACAGGGGGTAACCTATCAATTTTGCCGGATCGATCGCTTTTTCCTTGCTCTCGTACCTACAGCGTATAACTGAATAAAGAACCAAACATGATACAATGAAAATTGAATGCAAATATCGTTGACCTAAAACGAGGAGAAGCAATCTGTCCCACGATGAAACCGGTGAATAGAATTACTAGGACCGAGAAAAGGAAACTACCGAAATATAAACGGGTTATGGCACGAGAATCATTGGCCTTCTTCCAATAAAGATAAACCGATCTCGATATCATTCTGGAAAACAAAAAATGGTTCCAATGACGATACAGGGAATTCATTCCCACAGTGATGGCACTTTATTATAATTTTGCTTCATGTTCGAACAAAGATTTCAAGAATTGATAGTTCTGACATAACTAGAAATCACAATCAGAGCATTTTGTATACGAATATCTGCACACTTTTCTTAGACAACAATGAATTTGACAACAATGAATTGTTTTTCATGTTTGATCGCTTTAGGGTTGAGTTCTTTAACAGGTCTTTGAACACATAAATCTGTTGATATTAAAAGTTATAGGAACCCTTACATAAAAAC
>NW_017140401.1:461819-473658 GCF_001652005.2 Ceratina calcarata
GAATATTAGAAATTATGCATTAAAAATTCCTTATGACCGAGAAAAAGGTCGAACAATTTTATAAACCTTAATCCTCTGTAATTATCATTTTTTCTAAAAGTTCATTGTTTCAAATATTGAACCCAATTTTTTATTACATATCTTAAACTTTTGGCAGATATCTTACGGCTCATACAACCTTAATCAAGCATGTTAATCGAGCATTGAAAACCAGAAGGGATCGATGTATCGGGTCTTCTCCTCCATGAAAGAAACTAACGCACTAAAAAATCGAGAATTATTGTTTCAAGCTATACATACTTGTCTTTGATTTTCTCTTACGTGTGTCATAACTGACCTATTGTTCTCATTGTAATCCAAAATTATTAAAATGATGTTTAGTAATTATAACTGTCAAAACTGAATGAAAATGAGAGATGCTGTCGATTACACGTGTATACGGTTTTCCATATCCGTATGCGCATCGCAATGTGGGAAAACCTCTTAACCGCGAAACGCCTATTACACAACCCGTGTTACCAGTCCGTATACTTTTCCTGCTTGTAACAAGAACACGTAGCATCGGCTCTGAAAAGAAAGGAAGTGCATTTCCGTAAATTTCCACCATTACGCGGGAACATTAAGCCGGATAGCACGAAGTTCCTTCGAGATAACTGTAAGTATCGGCGCGAGAGAGGGAAGCTCTTGGCGTCCATGAGCTATACTTTGTACTCGCGCTCGCGGCGATGTTAATTATAGTTTAGGAGTTTCGCGCCTATTTAACCGGCGCGACAGCAAAAACGCGTAATGTCTTACGAACTTTGATTGCCTGCGCTAGTACAATTTTCGTAAAAAAGCGTAAGAACTACCATGCCGCTCGAGAGAAAACTTAAAGTAAGCTCACTAATTATTATATTTCCAACTGGTCAATGTAGATAAGCCTACAAAGGTTGTGCAACACAGCCTGCTTCAAAAGATGTACATATAGCTACTCTATTTTTTTGTTATATCATTTTTTATTGACCTAAAACAGCTAATTAATTTTCGCTCTACATTCTACTGATTATAAATGTTGCTTAATATTAAGTATTTTTGTTTAAAACTAAGTGTATCTTTTATTTCTCGAAATTATGTATAAAATTATTCATTCAGCAGTCCATAATCGATTATAACATATTGTATTATTAAAGATGCTGTGTTAAATTTATCGATATTGTAAAAGGAACAATGTAACTATAATTGCCTAATGTAACTTCATATCCATATTTTCAAGAGACCTTGAATTTTACATAAACCGTTGGTAAATTATTCGAGGAAATTATCACATCCGTCGTTCAAAAACCGATAGGAAGTTTGCCTTAGTCACTGTTTGCGCAGCTACGTTCAGTTATACGCAAAATTGAGATTCACAGCTGGCCGGCGCGGCGCGGCGTCGACTTTTCGCGTGACTCTGGACGTTTTGCATTTCGATTACACCTGCTCGCGAGCGGAGCGCGCCTTTATTGCGGAATTTTACGTGCGGAACACGAGCCGGAATGACAAAAATAGCGAACGGCGTGTCGCGCTCGGAAAAGTTTCGCGACGGTCGCGACAACGGCGTGACGGTTCTCTCTGGACTCTCTGGACGCGTCGCGTCGTCGCCGTCTGCTCCCGTTGCCAAATGTTTTTACGCTTTGGCTGCCTGTCCAGCCCAAAACGTATCCTTTGGAGAAAAACTCTGCCGGTTTTACCCGCATTCGGCGCTGTCGCCATGTCTCTTCTTCTCTTTCTTTTTTTATCTACCAACACGAAACGTTTTCGGATTTACTTACCGTGATTAGCCTTTTCTAGGTTAAACGAGTAGGTGAATTTTACTTAAGAATGTCAACAATTTAACGGTTGCTGGATGGTGTACAGTTTTATAAAGAATATTGATAAATAATACTCAATAATTTCTCAGTACTTTAATAAATACTTAGAGTCAGAACACATTTAAAATAAATTATATGTTGTACATTAATTATAAGTTATATCATACAAATCCATGTATTATTAAGATTGAAATTAATAAAATGGAAAATATTTATACAGCTTAATTAAGATATTTAAATACTAATTTTATTCTAACTTTGATTGGGATTCGATGACCAATTAGGATTATATTAAATTTTTGCTATAATAATTATATTGATCTCTTCGAAAATTGAATGATTACGATTATACAATTTTCACATAGCGTGATAGTGCAAATAAGGAGAAATGGAGTTGTATCTATAGAATTACTATTGAAATAAACTTCAATTTTCTCTTGAAATAGCATTTATATGAATATGGACTGTTCCCAATGTTCCGTAGGCGACTAAAATTCGAACCAGTCAAAGAAATTTCAATAATTCTGTTTGTGAATCGTAGTAGATAGATTTTCTCTTGTAACACTGTGCTTTTGATGTCGACTCACTTCTGACGTGAAAACACTTGAACGCGTTTTACTGCAGAATAGCAAAGCGCTCGAACGTCTCGAGCGATCGAAGACGCGAACGTTCTACTTATGCACGTCAAAATGTGTAACATTTTCTTATTCACTTTCTGCTGTTATTTCTGGTAATACATAACAATCTTTATAGTGTTAACATAATAGAAAATGTGACCAATGTTCGTTTACAGACAATTTTATTCTATCTATTTGACAATACATTATATTTAATAACATTTCTGCAACTAACAGCATACGTGCATCGTTGCATTAACTTCTCATTTCATCAGTATCGCAGAGTATATTGACTGGAGATGATAATAAATTGGAATTAGCATAATTACGAACATTATAATAAACGTGTGTGTTCTAAAGCCTTCAATGTTCTAAAAGTAATCGATTGGACATCACGATATATTTGTTAAGCATTTTGAGACTTTTCCATCTTGGTCCTTGGAGGGAAACGACAACGCGTAAAATGATCCATCACTTCCGCAAACTTAGCGCTATTTGACGCGCGACGGGCGGAAAAAAGACGGTAAAAAGTAGGAAAGGTTGGGGGCGAGAAGGAGACGTGAAGGGTGTCAAAGGAGTCTCTTAGCGTGGCTCCCATTTAAATAAAGCGCATATTTTTCCTAGAAGAACGTCAAACGTAATACCGATTTTTCTCGGTTCGTTTTTCTTCGACGATTCTTATCGCGAACAAACGATTCGACAGGATTTTTCTTTCGTCTGTGCGCCCACCGTTCTGCTAGTGGGCAAACACAAACAGGCTTATACGCAGTCTAAATGGAAAGCTTGCTCATTTCCGTGGAAATGAATACGTAGAGTTCTATCAGTGAAAATACCGAGTTCCATATTGATATTTTCTACGTTTGCCATTTTCTGTAAATATCTTCCTTGTTTTCTTCTCGGAACATCAGAATTTTCATTTTACCAATTCTTGGATTCATTGCTATAAAATATTCTGAAGTAATGACGCAGTATTATATTATATTGCAATTATTCAATATTTATTATTCACCTTTCTATACTATGTCACAAGATTGTATGTTATGTAACTTGAACGTCACGTAACTTTAGGAATTAATCGGGTATGCTATAGCGTTTTCCGTTGGGATTTAACGTCAATATTTTCTTCTGTTTTTTGCAACCTGTTCCTGTACCTTGCACAAGGATTACGATAATCACACGTTCGACAACGGACAGCTGTTTTTTTGGGACAAATCGTAAAATGTTTCTTGGTCCGCAATCAAGCGAGATAAGGTAGATACACTGCCGGCTATAAATATTAAACCTGCTATGTTAAGTTATCGTGAGATAGTCGTTAAAAATGATCTTATGTGCATTTTATTTAAATATATAAATTTATTTTTATATTAATTATTGTATCGCCCATTTTGTGAAATCTTGTTTCGCTTACTGTATTAATTATTGTATCCACCATTGTATGAAACATTACAATAAGGAATACAACAATTATTATACATGTAAAATATTATTAATTAAAATTAAATTTTATTTTGAACATGTACATACATATTGTATATCATGTAAGCAGACTCTTTCTGGAACTGTTTCGTTTGGGGTGTGTATATGTGCTATGTGTATGTGTGAGAAAATCGCTGTACGACTACTGCGTATTTATTTCGCTCCGACGGTTGCACCGACTCGAGTCTCGATTTTTACACCTGACAAAAGCAGATTGCAATGACATGAGCAAATTGTATCGCTCTCGATAATGTTATTAGTAAAGAAACCGCGCAGAATAATAAATTATTGTCATCTAAATAGAATCTACCTACTGACTTTCTTACAAAAACCCATTGATCTTAATAATTTATAATTTTGATATTCCACTTCATATAAAGTGTCGTAGTACTTCTGGCCGACAGTGTACCTGAGAAACAAGTTCCTGGGACACCGGTCACGCGCGATTCGGCTTTTATTGGAGAAAAAAGAGGAGCGTTTTCTTTTTTCGGAGGCAACACAGTGACTTATTGCGCGACCCGACCCGAAAGTCCTCTCTAATCGCCGTGGCGAGCGTCTAACTCGGTGTCCGTGCCCGAGTTTTCTCGTTTCTCTTGCTTACCCTACATCCGATAGTCCGCCTCCTACGATTTTTCAACAAGCCAAATGCGATTTTCTCGCTTCTTGGTTTGTTCGACTTACGGTAATCCAGCCTTTTAATTAGAAAGCAAAAATATCGCCGTTCGGCTAGTTTTTATTTATAGAAATGCTTATCTTGGCAATTAATTATTTTGATTAGACACATTATTAGATGATAATGAATAATCAGTACAAAAAATGAGGGCAACTTATGCAAATCAGAGTGAAAATCTTGGCGTCTGGTGATAAACGTTTTATAATTGAATCGTTCACATTTTAAACTAACATAAGATTAGGTTGGATCACGTTTCTTTCACACAGTATTTTAATAAGAAGAACATGAGAAGGATTTTAGATATTTCAAGGAGATACAGAGGAGAGATAAGAGCAAATATGTAAAGAAGTAATGCAAAAATAATGCCACTAAAAT
The DNA here is from genome assembly GCF_001652005.2 of Ceratina calcarata. Lineage (NCBI taxonomy): Eukaryota > Metazoa > Arthropoda > Insecta > Hymenoptera > Apidae > Ceratina > Ceratina calcarata. Next base: position 466,790 of record NW_017140401.1, read on the forward strand.
GTTAAATATTAGTGAAATAAATCTTGCGTTTAGACTGATTCTAATGGAACTTCTAATAAAATATGATCTAACTTAAAATTGATTACTAATATTCACATTTAATTACGATGTATTCGACATAATTTAATTTACTAACATAAATGGAAACTACAGATTTGGAATTAAAAGTTATTCAATTATAGAAAGCGCAGTTCACTAATTAACAGAATTTAAAACAGGGCTTAGCACATGGTAGAGAAACTTCAGATTCAATCAATGACAGTTTGCGTCAAAATAGGAATTCTTTGAATTTCTTAACTGAGATCGAACAAGATTGGAGGTATAGAGACCGGAATCTCAAGTCAATGGGATCCAACCGAGGGCCGAATGAGTAATTAATCTCTACTGATCCTCCTATCTGCATAAGCCCAGATTACCGACTACCTGGCGAACGAGACATCGATGAAGCTTAGTTAGACTAAGCTACTAAATAGAAACAAGACTGTGCTTACACGCCCATATTTTCAAAGTGCACATATTACGAGATTATATAATCTGTTATGATTTACATACCTGAAGCCATTAATGATAAGATTAAATTCAAGAAAATTCTCTTTTCAATGTTTAGCTACATGAACAAATAGATACTAGAATGAACGTATGTGAGATACGCTAGTGCACATATTTACCATTGCATAAGATTTATCAGTCTATAGTGTCAACGTTGCGTATCTCATTAGTAAATTGGAGATACATGGAATATATGTTCTATTCCAGAATTCATGAATATCATCGATTTAATTTATAAAATTTCCACGTGATGTAGTGCACATAACTTAAAAGAGTACATAAAATAATTAATTTAGATCATGCTTTAAGAAAATTGCTTAAAAAATGTGATGTTGCATAAATACCCGCAGTTTAATAGTCGATGACAGTATTTGATTTGCGTTTTAAGCCGTTTGGTTCGTATCTCGCGCGCTTTCAGCGTGTGAACAGACTAGCAATAAATCGAGGCCGAAGTATAAAGCGATCTCTCTTAGCGAGCGGGTATGATCAACGCACTCGACCGGAGATTAATAATGGATATCAGCCGAATGCGAACCCTAATTCAATCTGAACGTGAATGACGGTCTCGCTCTTAACATCACGAGGCGACTGATTCCATATCGAGTGTCAACGTTATTCTCGTTATTGGCAATCCGATGCTCTTGGATGATGTCTCGTCGCTTAAGTTTGATAATCCTCTCAGTCTCTGTCTCTCGATTCTCAATCGATTGTTTCTCATGTGTTTTGAAACTCAAGTTTGTGAACACGTACAGATTGCCAATATTGATGTGAAAGGGAAAATTTGTTGACTCTAACTTACAAAATTACTGTTCAAAATTGTATAACAATACCCACATAGAATTTACTTTGTGAATTCCAGTTCGGATATTTTCATTTTATCAACGCTTCTATGCAAAAAATTGACATTTTTCTCTTCCCTGTGGAAAGCAAAAGCGAAAACCATTTTCGTGATGCGTTCATGCGAAAGTATTCTACGAAATTAAATTCCACGGAGAACAATAGATGTTAGACGATTAAAAGACCGGCGAATCTTTACGCGCAGCTAAATTCCAGCACGCAACGATGCGGCGGCGGGACGCTGACTGGAAATGGCAAATTAAAATTTTGCCCACAGAACCACGTTGTGTCCGATGGTTCGCGGTGCGGTCGCAATTTCACGCATCGCGGGGCAAGTTCGACGCACGGCCGTGGAATCATTTACGAACTTGACAAATTAATACCGCGTTCGTATATGTGCGTGCGTGTTGTCAAAGTCGCATTTGTAGCGCGAAATTCTTCTAACGAGACTCTCAAAGATGAATTAATAAAATACAAGATTGCATAGAATTTCTGAAGCTGACATTGTATAGAATGTCTAAACAGGTAATATACATATAGAATACCTGGCATTGCTTCGGCAAAGTGTGAATTATCCGGTTTATTCTGATATTCTACACTTTCCCAGGTACGATTTGGTTAAAACAGGTCCATATATCTCGGATGATTTATGTTTTTTAAGAACATAGTGCAATTAATCTGCCTTTATTGTTATCGGCATTCTACGTATGCATTCTATCTATTCTACTATAATGTACCTAGGAAACGTGTGAAATGTTAATCACTTCATACTCAAAAACACCGGACACTTTACATATTGCCTAGGCATTCTACATATACAATGAGTGCTTTTCATATATTGCCAGTTACATAATATAAAATTTACCAGCGTAAATTGTCGACATTATGTATTTCATGAGTAAATTATAATTAAACATGGTGTTTACTCATCTCGAATGAATTTAAGCTTGAAATATGCTGTCAAGGATACCTCATTTATGCACCAAAAAATGTGACGAATATTCCAAAACTACAATCATGGACTATCTCAATTAATGAAGAAGTATAATATTTTTACATCATGCTCTAGTCCACGTTTTAAACGCAGTGTTCTAATTGTTTTGTTGAGAAGAAAATCTATGAATGCATTTGCAATTGCAGATAGGAAGAGAAAAAGAAGAATTCCGTTGGCAATCAGATGTAACGATGACAAACCTTTGTGCGCGGTTTAGGAAAGATTTGATTGGGACACCGTGGAAACGCGCGAGGCAAGGCTAGCGCTGCCGTACCGAGTAAACGAACCGGCGCAACGGCAAAATCATTGAATATTCACATAAACAGATGAACCGAACGGATCCCAGTACCCGGTGAATATTCAAAACGTTCGCGGCGCGCGGTAAAAGTTATTCCGGCCCGTAGAAAGCGTCGTATACCTTGGGGATCGTCGTCGACCAAGATACTGATCCACGGCATCATTGATTGACTGATGAATTTGAGATGAGTTCGAACCATGCGTAACAGAATATGTAAATAATAGATCGAGGAAACAGTGTTTTTACGAACTAATTGAAACGCATTTCCATTGAAGGATAATTTACGTATCATTCATTTCTGCCGTTGACGCAACTGTTGCGTCATTCAATATTGCCGTACGCCATACGCAGTATGTAATCAAAAGCGCACAGGCTGCATTATTTTAGTAAGTAAAAACATATTATTGTATACATTTATACTATGAACTATATAAAATATTCCATATTTTTTTATGTCAATAAATCTAAACAGAGATTTCGTGGAAATATGATTAAAATCATTTGAAGGTGTAAAATAATTTAAAGTTTGGGATAGAAATACAAACTACAGACATTATGTATGACTTTCTATTACGAAGTGAGTGCACACTTTTCATGTATCTTGCCTAACAACGGCACGTTCAATATTTGACTTTACCGAATTCACTTTTACCGTGGCTGAAAAGTCGTACTATGTATGAAGGTAAGTATTTAATCCTCTTATGTGGGATGTAACGCCTCGATTAAAGGGCTAATTGAACATCGTGGGAATTCGCAGCGTGAAAGCAAGTATTGTACTTTTGGATGGTTAAACACAATTTCATTATGAATTTATCCATTCTATTGGAAAATGGGTTTCAAAATGTTATCTCTTAAAAAGACCGACTAACACATAAAATAACACAACGAGTTACCAATTATAAAAAGCACAAAACAAAATATCGTCAACGAGATCAGGAAGAAAATCTGATTAAAAATATCACAGTTGAATTATATCAAACTATTAAATGCAAATAAAATCGTAGACTTAAATAAACGAGAAAATGGAAAAGAACTATGAATTAATTTGTATACCTACTAAAAAAACTAAGAATTTTAGTATCTAACCTGCAACGCCTTAAGCACTAAATTGTAGCAGTTCCTTAAAAGAACATGTGTTGGAACAAAAGGAACGATACTTTCTTTGTTAACCGAGCGTGATCGATGTCGATAAGGGTAGAAAAACTAGTAGAGAGGAAGAAGTAGAATGCGAGAGAGAGAGAGAGAGAGAATCGCGTTGGATGTTCGGAGCAAACACCTTAAGGGCATTTCGCCATTGGCAACGGTCGGATTAGGGTGTTCGGGCCTAGGAGGGAGCCATACACTCATGGGTCGACGTAATCAACTGAATGAGCAAGTGACTCTAGAGAACCGCGTAAGCCTCGTCGTCGTCTCCGCTTCGATCCGCTTGGGTTTCTCTCCGGTCCTCCTCTCCAGTGTGGTCATCTGAATAAACCATGAGTGCTGCCTTAATGACGGAATCGAAGCTACAAACGGTCCGGTGCCGTGCCCGAATCGAGCGTGTGTCTACGCGACGTACACAGGTGACAGAGATAAATTGCGGTACTCGTTCTACGACGTGTTAGACCCGAGAAAGCCCGAGCTTAACATCAGGCCCGACCACGTTTAGGGGTGACTGCAACCCCATCCCCCCCCTTCGCCACCGATTCGCGTGACACCATCCAAGAATTACCGTACAGCTTCGTGTCGTGCGATTTTTGCTGCGTATCGGGCATCAAGTGCGTGATTTTAAAGAACCGATCATTAAGGATCGTAAGAAATTGCCGTTCACGTGATCCAAATACTTAAGACGGTTTTATGGCTAGGAAAATATATAATGGCGTAATTTGAACCACGGTTACAAGTTTCAAATCGGGTTTTCAAGGAGCTACTTCTTACTTAGGGAAACGCGCGATTCACATTATTACTGCATTGTAATTGCGACTTTTCTGTAGCCTCTCCGTTTGTACGTTTTGGATACGTGAAATGTAATTACAACTAACAGAATAATTATAATAATTGTAAAGCTAACATTCTTGTCATTGGATGGCTATAACAAGAAAGTTCCTGGAGTATTAAGATACCGAGTCTCAAAAACATCGCACTCGCCGTGAAAACACAACTAAATTACACTGCATGGACCGAGCTCGGAGAAAGCAACGACGTAACACAAGAGATCCTCATTTAAATGGATTTCTTTCGCGTTACACACACACATGAGACAGCTTGTCCAACCGGTTGTAATTAATTGCCAACCGTGCGATCCTCATTAACTACGAAAGTTCATATTGCTTAAATTACGAGCTTAATTGTCTTACACCGAGTCCTGTTTTGAAACATCAACGCCCAGGCTGGCTGAACCGGCGACTTGTTCGAAAACTTCCTCTTCTCGCTCGCTACGAAATAATTAAAATACTTCAATTAGTCGGCCGCTCTTTTTCTTGCCAAGTTCGATTCCTTCGTAAAAATACGTAACACATTAAGAAAATGTAAAAATGCGCATCATAAAGCGCAAATAATCTAATCGAATGAGATGCAAGATTGATTTAAATAAAAAAAAATTTTTCAAAAAACACAAAAACAAAAATCATTTATTTGATATATTGTGTGACGTATTAAAATAATTAATTACTTAACTAAATATGATAAATTACTAATTTCGTGTGTTTAGCAATAAATATTCGAATTAGAAAACTCGTACTTAAGAGGTTATTGAAGTTTGGGCATTATGAGTTTGTGCTCTCACAGACTTCATTGATTTTTTAAAATGTCGATGGAGTCGTGATTTTAAACACATTTCTTCTATACGGTGTATGCAAGGTCTCCTTTTGTTCACGAGATGTTTTCCTAAAACTATCGGGACTGACAGTCCTATAATTGTACGTTCTACTACGGATAACCGTTTCGGTAATTGTTTACATGTTTGACACATGTTTGTCGAACGACGTTTCTAGTTCTGTTTTACCAATAACCTGGCAAAAATAGTGTAAAATATGGATCTAACAAAAAATCAATGTTTCGTCCTTAAGTTAAAAGATGTCCGGATCATCAAGTACTTTTTCGGGAAACTTACACCTAGAGCACTCTGATCTTCATCCCATTCAGAATAACTTTTCTTTGCCATAAGAGTGGTTAAACTCCGAGGTGTAGTAATTACGACTTTTGCTTCAGTTCGTAACACTTGTTTTATTAAGTATCGGCATAATATCTCTTATAATGATCAGAGCGTTTTAAAATATACCTAAATATAACTAAACATTAAAACTAATTTTCTCTGAGAAATAAAGACATAGAAACGAATTGTGTAAACCTACATTTTTGGCTACTTTAATGGGCTAATTTAGTTTCTCTGCCTTATCACGCCGCTGTCGGAGTCTACCCTCTTAATAAATCTTTATTTCTCGCATTTCTAAACTGCAAGTAATTTCGGCGAACTAGTTAACCAGAATCTGTTTCTTTCTTCGCGATACAATTAACAGTCGAAAGCTCGGATTTTCGCGATGAGGTTACATTTCCGGTCGGACTTACGGGGGCGCGAGCGTATATTACGGGCCAAACTCAAACATAATATCCCGAGGAAGCACTCGTAACTCCATTTCGCGTGGCCCACCGGTTGAAAATCGTACATCGGCCGGGCTAGCTCGACTCGAATTCATCCCCCGACCCTCGGCCGCAGCAGTTTGACAGGTGTTTAATATTACTTGAAAGTTTTCAGCTGTGCGATACTCGTATTCGTTCGGAATGCGCAATCCTCAACGAAACATGACTAGCCAAAAAATGAGTTGTGCTTGACCGCAGTGCGACTAGCAAACTTCGGGGGTGAATATTATAATTTCGAAACAAGTGTTGCGTTTATAGATATTCAAAATTTGATCAGGAACATTATACTTAATACCTATAATAATTCTCTTTTATTATGAAAATAGTCTAAGTAGCAAAATTGTATTAACAAAAATTGTTATACATATAATATGAAGATATTAACACTAGAAAGACTGAAACTTAGTATAATACCTATATTGCCCAAAGCAGTCAAAATGACTGCAATTGTGAAAGAATAATGTGTAAAGAAATTTGTTTAAAATTAATTTTTAATATTTTTTATATTATTTACAGTCATATAACAAGTTATTAGTAAATGTTAACAATAAAAAAAATTTACTTCGCTAGGGA
>NW_017140401.1:475128-490063 GCF_001652005.2 Ceratina calcarata
TACAAATAAGAATCTCAATCTTTATGTATTACATATTATTCATACATAAATCTATGATTGATAATTGATGGCTAATGTATAGAAAGTTCTGGAAACAGTACTTATGGCGTACTAGCGTGCAAGACGAGCAATAGTCGTTACGATTATCGAGTTGAGAACGGATCGGAGAAGTTTCGGATACTGTAAGAAGTGTAGTTGTATGGACGATAGACTGTTCGTGGTTTAATTAATAATTAATAGAGCGTGTAGGCGAGAGACTGCCCCTTGTCCTTAAACATATATACAGGGTGTCCCAGAAAAAGCTTTAGAGCTGAGGAAAGGTCACTTTGTAGGTATTCCTGAACAACAACTTCCTTTGACAAAATGCAGAGTGAAGGATGGTTTTTGAATTATTAACGGAAAACACTGACCAATGAGAGCACGCAGAAGCCCCCCTCCCCCGCGCTGAACCACGGCCGAGCGTTATGATCCGAGCTAATACTCCAGTGGCTGAGCGCGGGCCCTACTCGGGTTCTCATTGATGAACGTTTTTCGTTAATAACTCACTCTGCATTTTGCTAAAGGAAATTGTTGTTCAGAAACACCTATAGAATCTCCTTCCCTCAGCTCTAACAGTTTTTCTGGGGCACCCTGTATATATTCTTTCTATAACTAATACTAAGCTTGTACATAATTAATAGTGAATAAGACGTTTAAATTAATAAGAGAACTTATATCTAGAAAGAAGTGGAATTTGCACACGAGGCAATCGTTCATCGCCAATAGACACATTATCATTCTATGTATATACATATATCATAGATGGAACACAAGGTCTTTTAGTTTTATGAATCATCAGTTTAAAAGTACGTTCGATCAATTCAACAACATTTGATTTCCGGTAAAAAAAAATGAATAGTTTGATCACAGTATGAATAGGAAATTCTGACGGTGAATATTTTCGGGACATGCGTCACCGGTGACCCGGGATTTTCGCGCGACTGATTTAAGCCGGCCTTCTTTCCCTCCGGCATGTATAATATGCCAGTTCACGGTTTTTACCGTCCGCGATCCGCGCCCGATCACCGCCTAATCCGTGAATTATGTTGCGCGATGGCAACGAAATTTTCACCGAACTTTTTGCTAAAACCCGGCGCGCTCCAGTTTTGGTGTTCGAGGAGCTCTTTTTATCAGTAGCCGCGTTACTTAATGTACGTTTTCGTGTCTGGGAATCGAAAAATAATTGTATCTCTTTTACTTTCGATGTATATGTATTTAAGTATCCGGTTGGTTTTGATTGCTACAATCATAAATGTATTATAATTGAGATACTTAAAACTAAAAAAGCTACTTTATCTACGATATTAATATAGTAATACATACTCTTCATTAAGATTGAAAAAGGAACATGGCCGTGTTTCGCCTTAGATCAACCTCGATCGCTAGTCGTCCGAGTCCGCGTGTAAAATTCAAAAATTAATCTGAATTTCACTAATTCAAATGTCCTAAACGACTGGCAGAATTTTCGATTGCTCGCAATGATTCGCAGGTTTCTGATCTCGTTAAATGCCCGAACGATCAGTAAGGCTTACGTCTACAGAATCCTGCGTTCTCGATCAGTACTCGAAACGGTTGACACCTTCTAGATCTTGATCGCTGCCCGGAACGATTGGCAAGACTTATGACTATAAAGGCTTTCTATTTCGACTAATGCCCGAAACGATGACAAGAACCGATCTCGATCGCTCGCACCTACGTAGTGTGCAATTTAACCTACGTTGTGCCGAAGTGCTGCTACCATTGCCCAGTGAAACGGGATTGGGGAAAAACATACTGATTGGTTTTTCTTACGAATGTTTTATTCCAATCAGCGTGTCTCCCTGAAGATCGAGTCCATCCCCTACTTGTCCTTAATATGTCTTAAACCATAGACTAGACCGTGCTAGATCTGACTTTCCTCATTCTGAAGAGGTAATTGACGACTGAGAAATATTCTCATATAAGGACGAGAAGTATATTCCGGTAAACCCATATTTTTGACTAATTTTGTGGGTAACATTGACAGTCTACTACCTTATCGCGTAGCTATCGCAGTCTTTAAGTTGTCACTTCCCAAATTCGAGACTTGTCCTTTTACTTTCGATTTACGTATTAACTGACTGATTAGTTTTGATTGATATAATCATAAATGTAGTTGAGATACCTGGACCTGAAGTTTGGACACCTAGAAAAATTATATGAATTACGTCTGCATTTATAAATACAACAGAACCTTACTTTTCATTCCCATGAAAAATCGAAAGAACAAATAGTATTTTTGTAATTGTGCATCTCAGTAAATATTATCATTATTTTGAATTACAGCATTTATAACTTTTAGTGTAACGAATTTTGGGTTCAGAGGTTGGTTGTGCTAATTTACAATCCTTCAAGTTGTCACTTGCCAATTTCGACACTTGTCCTTCAATATTCAAAGTTGCAATGAAAATTCCGCTGATGGCCAGTTCGCAGTTGCACAGTCGCCGGGAGTTTATTGCAAATCTGCATATTTTACCGACGTAACGCGGATGGGAAGTTGAAAAGCGGTCGGCGACGTTCCAAATATTGTTTCCGAACTGAAAGTCTACCAGGACAGGAGGGTGAACATTTCTCCCGTGCGTCATACTTAATTCAGAAAGTAATTAACATTTTAGCAATCATACTGTAAGCGCGTTACGAAAATAACATTCGAACTCAATTGCTGTTATCGACAGACGAGAGTATTTTCACTCAGAAAATTCGTCAAAATCAAAACTTTAGAAACCGAAACCGATACATTTAACTCGAGAATGACCGTAATAAGATTATTTTGCCTCAATATTATATTGCAATGAAGAAATTATGTTCGCAATTATTTACATTGACAATGATTACCGGAAAAAATATTAATTTGTAACCAAATTGTATGTACTACGGGATTGGGATTTCGACAGCGAAAAAAATGTAGAGTGAAACGTAGATATATGTTTATTAAAAAAAAGTTCACTCATACTAATGTAGACTAACACTATCGGAGTAACAATACCGTAAGTTCAGAACTTGAAAAGAAACTAGGATGGTTCACGGGGACTAGTTTTCCCATTCTCTTCGTGATGGTCCAAGCTGTCCACATCGTGGCAGAAGGTGCTGTCCTTCGAAATTCCCATAAGGAAACTTACCAGAAGCGGCAGAGGGAAAAAAGCGATGTTTTGGGGTCTGTCTTACCTTTTTATACCTGCGGGAGGGATTCGAAATAGGATCCTGTATTTTTTAGGTGAGGATGGAGCTTTTTAACACAAGGGCGCTAGTCTGGTGGTGAATCTTAGAACTTTTCCGTTCGCTGCGCTATAAATTCCTATTCTCATACATTTTTTTAAAAAAAACGTTCATTACAATTGAAAATATTAGACTATACAGAGTGTTCTGTAAAAAGTGTTAGAGTCAGAAATGATAGAGTGGTAGGGTCATTCTGAATGACAATTGTCTTTGACAAATAAAATGGGGCTTGATCTTCGAATTATAAGCGAAAAACACTGACTAATGAGAGCGTACGATTCACAAAGTGCTCAGTGACGGACTTCTTGACTCGAGTAGTGACACCCGAGCATAGTCAAGGAAACAAGTCCTCCACTCAGTACGAAGCGTTTTAAGAAAATAACGAATAATAAATTACATAAATAACAATGCAAGGAAATTGTTCGTTCTTTATTATGAATAAAAATTAATACACTTCATCGTTATTCATGTGGAATGGGTGGGAAAAAGAGGAATTTAATAAGATAAATAAGAAATTAAAAAATCGCAGCGAACATTGAATTTAAAAGAATTGCAAAAATAGTACAGATTGGATTTACCCATTCATCCGCAACTGCACTTGCTCCGAGGAAGATGGGTCATCCTGCCGATCCTTGCCGCTCGCAGGTCACTTACACTATTCACTGTCACTTTTCAGTCCACAATTTTCCGATCATCTGTTCTACCTGCTCGATCTCGTTCCTCTGGCTATGTCCGGGTGTCACGACTAAAGGACCGTCACCGAGCGCGGGCTCTCATTAGTCAGTGTTTTTTCACTTACAATTCAAAAACCAAGTCCCATTTTACATTTTGTCAAAGGGAATTGTTGTTCAGAGTGACCCTCGCACTCTGCCATTTTCTTAACACTTTTTACGGAACATCCTGTATAAGCAAAGAATTACACATAATACATACAAAAAGGAATTGTATATACCATATGGAGGTACTTTTAAGATGAAATCCAAATTATGAAATAAGAAATTTTATTCATAAATCAGTGAAAAAACGTGAATTTGCAAATAGAAGGTGTATAGAGTGAGTGTAAAAAAATGACTAAATTTTTTAAACCTGTAAGCGAGCCATGAAAAGATTTTTAGAATAAATTAAGGAACGTGAGTGTCAGTGCGAGAAAAACAAGAAATTAGAGATTAATAAAAATAAGGTAGATAAATATGAACGTAAAGAGTGGAGAATGTGAACAAAGTTAATATAACATTATATAATGATATAATTTCAAACAGGCAATTACCATAGGATTCATTACGTGTTAATTAATTAATGTATGCACAACATATTAAACATATTTGTTGATATAATTGCTAATATAATTTAATATTACCACATTATCCTGTTCCGTTCATTGTACCTGCGTTGTTCATTCTCAAGTAGGTATAAAAATCTCATTTTTGCACTTCGTAATGACTTATAAATTAATACCATTACGAATACATAAAGCGTTAAAGTTTCTCTTAGAAATTGAATTTTAAATTCCATTTCTTACAGTTCGACAACAGATGTCAAATTGTAATATCAATCTTAAACAACTAATTACTCCATTCAAATACGAAATATTCTCGCGTCGATCCACCCGTTCGCAAATCACGATTCCTGTCGATGTTGCTGAATTTAATCTTGGAGGGTAGGTCGTCGTACGACGAACGCAAATTGACAAACAACCGTGCGATACGACTTTGTCGCCGAGTTCGGCAACTTCGGATCCGTCGGCATAACTAATGTGCTATAGGGACTCGCAACTTTTCAAATTATGACGTCGAAGCGGTACTAACGTGTAATTTATGAAAACGTACATTCGACTAATGCGAAAGGAAAAAGCAGAGAAGTTTTATGCTAGATTTCACTTGTTATGTTTCAATGAAAAGTACCAATGTATTAGCAAAATAATTGAAGCTACTTATTATTAGTATATGATTATAAAGATTTATGTTTCAATAAAAACTATCAATAAATAGCATAGTTGGAACTATGTACTATTAACATGATTATAAAGATTTCAATTGTTATAATTTAATAAAAACTATTAATAAATTATATTGATAAAATAATTGAAGTTATGTATTATTAATACTGTTACCATTCAACACATTACATAAACAAATTGCAATTACTTGTTCGAAATAAGTAACAAATAATCTTAAAATAAATTTTTAAATCAGTACAATAGCAATAATCTAATTATTTATACAAAAGGATAATGATATCGTCACTAAAATACAAATGTACTTTATATGATACATCGTAAATACAAGCTCAGAATGTTATGTGTGTCACTGTAAAACCCTTTCGGTACGGGTGCCGGATATATCCGGCGTCCATCTGATGACCTGTGTGGGCGAGTGCCGAATATATCTAATATCTATTTCTTAATATTAAAGTTACAAACAACACTTGGAAGAAAGCATTGTTTTATTAAGCATAGATCATATATAAGGTTAGGAAAGTCTTCACACAAAGGAGGACTGACCATGTGCTACGTGCGCGTTTTCGGCGGGGCACCTCGTACAGCGGGAGTGTCGCGGCGGAAAGAGCGCTCGTACCGAAGGGGTTAAACCAGGACTGACTCATTGTCAGTTATACTGCCCTAATTATCTAGTAGCTAAAAGGGACTGTCCCTCCCTCGATCGTCCACATCAAATAGCCACCGAGACTAAAAACCCGAATATACATATAATTGTGAGTCGCCTCGGGTCATCCGTAGGGCCCTTGGCACGGTTATCCTCGTAACAAACATATTAAATATGTACTCGCAAATTCAATAAAATAACTCGACAACCACACCTCGGACAACATTTTGACAAAGGAAAATGTTGTCTAAAATAACTTCCATTTCGGAGTCTAACACTACTTCTAGGACATTCTGTATGTACATAAATAACACGTTGAGTACCGCGCTATCTATTGATAACTCGATTTTCCATTAATATAGTTTTAATTATTTCATGTACGTATCTAAAAGAATAATTATCTTCAAATAATACGTAATATCATTAACTAATTCATAATTATCATACTTAATACTGTTGTTGCACCGTGAATCTCCATAATACATAAGTCATTTTTATTTCTTATTCTAATTTTTAATGTTTAAAATGATATAAGTGGTTTAAAATCGAATTCGATTAGTACAACTTGGAAAATAAATGGAGTAAAAAAAAGAAAAAAACGTACTATTAAATTAAAAAAAGACGATGCATTGTAAATCGTGGCAGTAGTTCTCGAGTTACAAGCGTGTAAACGGGCAGACAAGCATATGTAAGCATGTCATCGCGCAGGAGCAGGATTGACTTTTGGTTCGGAGATAATGGTATCGTCAAGGTTGAAATTTATAATGATGCATTAAATACACATCGTTCACTGCGTTGCCAGTCATTTTCGTAAGCGGGTACTATCGAATAATATCGTTTATGTAAAACAACTTAAAAATAATTCGGCGTAATTTTAATATTGTGGATAAACACATATCTAAATTACTATAATAACAAGTGTGAGACAATACGTATTAAATAGATATATCTGATTACTTACGATTATTCTTTGCTCGATAGCTATAGATGAGAAAGTTCGCAGAGTAATAATTACACAAAGAGAAATTAAATGACAAAATGAAGAATTATCTAGCTTTGTGTTGGACCATACCACTTTTATTAATCTTCGCAAAAATAAATACGGTGAACTCTGGAAAAATATTAATAATAATTCCAGCGCCATCGTTCAGTCACCAGATCGTTTACCAAAATTTAATACGTGAATTGAGTAAACGCGGCCACGAAATAGTTTACGTAACACCAAATCCAATACAGGATAAATCGCTAAATAATTATAAGGAAATCGACATGAGCATCGCATACAAAACTTTAAGCACCGTTAACGTGACTCAGATCTCAGTAGATTACAAAAGTCTCACCAAATTTGAGATCGACGAAATAGGACACTACTTGTTCCAGCAGTGGCTTATAGACTTTTACAGTCTCCCGGAAGTGAGGAAAATCATTGAAAATAGAAACGAAGAGAAATTCGATGTGGTTATCTGCGAGGGCCTTACGGGTATTGGTTACTTTGCCATGGCTCACATACTGAACGCTCCTCTAATTGGTTAGTCCACAAAAATGTTTCTTTACATTTTTCTTATATCAGGTCATTCATAAGTTCGTGTCATGGACGCACTTATATTTATATTTGCATTTACATGGATTATAAGCACAAGAATATGTGTGTGTGTGGTATACGTACAGGGTGTCCCAGAAAAAATGTTAGAGCCGAAAAGGGATGATTCTCGACGTATTTCTAAACAACAATTTCCTTTGGTAAAATGCAAAGTGAACCATGGTTTTCGAATTATTAACGAAAAACACTGAACAATGAGAGCGTAGGGCCCGTGCCCAGTCACGGGTTGGTTGGTTTGGATCGTGACGCTCGGCCGTGACTTAGCGCTGGCCCTACACGTGCTCTCATTGGTAAGTGTTTTTCGTTAATAATTTAAAAACTATGCCTCACTTTGCATTTTAGCAAAGGAAATTGTTGTCCAGAAACACTTACAGAATCATCTCTCTTCGACTTTAACACTTTTTCTGGAACACCCTGTATAACGAGAAGAGATTTTGGAAAAAGATAACTACATTTTTTTAATATTTGTAATATTAGTAAGTATATTCAATACATAATGTTAAATACTAAAATAGAGAACAGCACTAAGTTATAGGATAAGCTATATCTAACAAATAATACAGATACATATGCATACGTATATGTATGTATAATAATATTGAATATGTATAATAACCTTCTTTGTACAGTTATGACGTCCGTGGATCTCCACATGTATCATAATTATTTACTCGGATCACCTATTCTACCCTCGCATCTCTCGAATTTGGAATTCGCCCATCGGATCAAACCGGACATGTCCTTTTGGGACAGAATTGTAAACTATGTCCACTCTATGTTCGCTTTGGGTCACTGGTACTACTATAATACGGGAAGGCACGAGAAAGTGGCGAGGAGTTTAATTGGATTCGATATACCGCCGCTAATGGATATCGCGAAGAACGCCAGCTTATTTATAGTCAATCAAGATCTACTACTCGGATACGCGACACCGTTACCACCCAACGTCATTCAGTTCACTGGCATGCACCTTTCGAAGGACTTTCCAGCTTTGTCAACAGTAAGTTATCATTTTTCATTATTTGTTGATCTAATCACGAATAGACTGCAACGTGGTGAAATGTAAGTGTATACGTGTATGGCCACATTCTTGTTAGGATTTATGGTCGTGAATCATTTCCATCAATTCTTAGAAAAAGTGCTCACGAGCTTAGAGTCATCTCTATGATTCTTCTTCATATCCCTCTGTTGTTGTCTTGCTCATACAGTGTACTGTTTATTTGAAACACATCTGTCTGGTATATGGCTAAACCCGGTCCCGATCGGTGGCCATATATTCGGCCACTACTATACTTGGTTTAGTATCGTTATCCTTGTCAAATCTTGAAAATGAGACCTTAACGTTCAAAGCCTGTACTAAGCTTTGAACCGGATAATAATCTATATACTGCCCGAAACTTGACACCACTTCAGTATCTCACTTACACCTATCCATTGTTCTCGTTTGAATTTAGTTGCATTCTAGGAAGTTACTTCCTCAAGCAACATATGTATACAATTCATCCTTTAAAAAAATACTTTAAATGTTTTATTTTCCATAGAAATCCTTCTTTTTTATTTTGTATAATGTCTAATTATCAATCCACTGCGAATAATAATGTTCTCCAGATAATTGATCGTAGAACTAGTATAAAAATTTGAATGTCTTGACACATCATTTATTAACAAGAAGAAGAACTATCAAATCGGGTCGAATTTTTGTTCGAAAATTTTTCTGTTCAATCAAGCCGACCATTTAACGAACTCTTTCTTCTTTTTAAACTGACGTAAACAACAGTCACGTTCAAGCATCGAATTCATAAGAATTTAGATCGATAGAATCCAGGCAGCGATATCTTTGACAATTCTATTAATTAGAGCAATCGTTCGGCCATGCGCTCTAACTTCTAATATTTATTAGAGATTTTAATAGTTTTGTTCAAAGCTTATAGTCAAAGAATCATCTGTTAAAATAATTAAGACGTTTTCAATTTTTTTTTAGGAATTGAATGAATTTTTGGGGAATGCCACCAATGGATTTATTTACATGAGTCTAGGCTCTAATGTGAAATCGGTCTTTCTGCAAAAGCACTTAGTGAAAACGATTTATAATGTCTTCTCTAGATTACCGTACAAGATTTTATGGAAGTACGAAGCTGACGACATACCAAGAAGCAGCAACATTCTTACTGCCGAATGGTTTCCTCAACGAAGTATTCTTGGTAAAAAAATAAAAAATATGTTTTATTACATTTTATGATTAATTGATAAATGCAAATATTTCTCTTATAGTTAACTATTTTATGAGATTTTTCTCACTGATTGATGAAATTTACATAGAGATTCCTGTATTTCCCTTCAGTTCCTTTATAAACTATTTTAACTATAATTAATTGTCGGTTTCAGCTCATCCAAATATAAAATTGTTTATTCAACAAGGCGGACTGCAAAGTACAGAGGAAGCTATCCATCATGGGGTACCAATGATCGGTATTCCGATGATGTTCGACCAATTCTATCGAGTGCAGAAATTAGAGTCGCTGGGTATTGGCAGAAAACTCGAAGTCGAGGAAATCAACGAGGACACGTTCCACGAAGTTGTTTACGATGTACTCAATAACAAAAGGTAATTTGCACCCGAGCTTGCCTGTTTAAAATTGCAGGTCGTCTCGATAAGCTCGAGTCTACACCAAATCGTGTACACTGCGTGTCTTTCGAAGTTTACATTCTAACTTAACAGGGGGAGTTGCCGGGCGCGCGTACATAACTTGTATTATTTATGAACGGCGAACACTTTGTGCGTATCAACTGAACAACTCGCAAGTTTGCCAGCGCAAACGTAATATTAAACAAAATTTATTGCCGCACGATGCAAATTTCAGTGAGCGTCGACGAAATACAATTTGAATTAAATTATAGTCACTCGTGTATCTATAGTATAAAATACACTAGCCCGGAGCACTTAAATGAATTTAATTATTTATGTATTCCATTAAGTGCCATCCTAAATTCAATTGCACAACAGGGAGTATAATTTTGTGCATTTTCCTCTTTGACTTCAATAAGTATTATGTTTTTTGTTTTCAGTTACAAAGAGAAAGTTATGGAGTTAAGAAGATTAATGAAGGATAAGCCGTACGAAAGTAAAGAGAACGTAATTTGGTGGGTGGAGTACGTGATGCGAAACAAAGGCGCGCCACATCTTCGATTCAGCGGCGCGGACGAGTCATGGTTTCGACGGTACGATACGGACATTATTGCGTTCCTATCTATCATTTTATTCCTCGTAACCATTATTTGTGCAATAGCTTTCGTACGAATTCTACGCTGGCTCTTCAAATATGCATTGCTAAAGTCTGATTACAAACCATTGTTAAATAAACACAAAAATGAATGAACTAGGGAATAAATACTGATTTTAATGTATTGCATACATGTAATTGAATTTTTAGTTCTGAAGATTAAATCTAACTTATTCATCTTAAATCATTTTCTGTATTTAATTTTATGCTAGGAATAAGATAAACGAGTGTTATATGTATTTAAATGTATGAGAATATTCACATTTCATTAATGCTGACACGTATCATAATCATAAAGCATAAAGATGTTCAATGAAGTCCATAAATATTCGAATATATTTCGAAGTTCAATAACAATTTTTAACATTGGATTTAACGAATTACTTTTCTTTTAAATTTTAGAGAAATTGATTTGCTATACGGATCTGTAATAAAAAGTAAAAGATCAGCAAAAAACATGATACAAATTTTTATTACAGGGTCAGAAAACATAGAAATTGTGTCTATTGTATCGTGTATATGTATTGAGTCCATTAAGAAGTCTCAAAAATGTATTTCGATTCATTAAAATGAATCCATTACCATATGATTTCTACCATTATTCCTTTTGCAATTGCATACACATATTTTGATATTCAAAGTTTCCATACGAGCATACAAATTCAGTTTACTTATTAATAAAACTGAATACTCTTTTCCGAGCCACGAAGCGCGTTTTCCATACGCGTTTTCAGCCAGGCTATCATAGCGTTTCGGATTCATCAGCCGTGGTAATACCATGGGCTTACCCGAACGTTGCCGACTTAACTTGAACCTCAACGGAACTTTCAGGAAGTAGATTGCCTTGATCGGAACTCGCGTGTGCGTCGCACACAAGAACGGGAACGAACGATGGATATAGAAATATCCATGGGACGTACTTTGAGTCAGGGAAACGGGAATTTCGAATTACGCGATTCGTCTGACAAGTTTTGCATTCTACGATCAACATGACGGAATCTCGTGACAGTTTTGAATCGATTCGACCAATAATTTCCGTCAGTTGTCGATCCTTATCAGTCGCCGTGAATAATATTTACACGTGAGACAATTTATTTGAGGAACTAAGCGGCTTCGTTCGAGCAAACTATTGTTTAAACTCAATTATCGAACATTTTCGCGAATAGAGTTATATTGAATACTATATTAGAACTTATGACACATGATTATTATTGATATTTGCATATGAGTCAATTTTGCTTTATTGACAATTCTTCTCAAGTCAGGTTTTAAAGCATATTTGAATTTGAAGAATTAATAGATGACGGAACCAGCTCAACTAAACCGTTTTCAAAACTCAATTATTATAGCTTTTAGGATTGTTTACTATTGTGTAGGATTAAGGTCTTTGTTAGAGAATATTGTTCAGTTTAAGCAGAACATTTTCTTTAGTTAATATGGCGGAAAAGATGGTCGGGGCATTAAAGCAACAACAATGTTGTTAGAACGAGAATATGTTAGAAGTAACATAGCTACTTCAAACAATAATACTCGGGTTTTGTTTACAAAACTCTGATTGTGGGAAGCAATAATAAATGTCCTTTGGAGTGCTTTATAAACGTTTTAAACCGGCTACTGAATAATAAATTACAACTTGCCTCCTCAATTTATAAGTTGATCGTGCGCGTAATCTAAGCAAACAAAATAAAGCGCGAGCAATCAATTACGAGGACGCGACGCGCCGCGAAGAAATTCTCTACGGATTAAAGCGACCATAATTCCTAATTACCGTCCGTAACGATTAAAACGTCACAGAGTAGGTTTCGCCCGATGGTCCCGAGCAAAACAAATAATTCTGTGCTATATCAGACTGAAGAACGAGTTGAGGCAGCGAGACAAGTGGAAAGAGACGACGCGTGTGCTTCTAGCGTTCCGCGTCAGACAAGTTTCGTCTTTGCCTTAACGGTGTTCCGCGATGCATTATGCAGAGTGGCAAGACCTTCAAGGAAACGATGAGAGCGAGCGAGATAGGAATAGAGAGAGAGAGAGAGAGAGACGGAAAGATGTTTCGGACGATCCTCGCGTCGCATCGGGCCGTTCGTCGAAGAAAGTTGTTTCGGCTCTTCGTGCTCGGAATCGAAGCGACGGAGGTATGCATAATGATTCAAAGTGTCGGTAGTTTCGAGATCAAACAGGAATCCTTAATTTTCAAGTTAGCGAATTTTCTAAAAGGATAATTTCCCTCTTCGCGGAATTTCTATCGAACGAATTGATTAGGCTCTTAGCTAGCCGTGTTGTTTCAGTCAACTGAAAGAAGGTAGCGACATCCATTTTAATATGAAAATATTACGCTACTGTTGATAATGCAAATTTTGTACTATACATGTGCAGTAAGTTATTACATTTTAAGAAACTATAATTTCATCAAAGTTCCATAACAAACTCAATGAACATTACAATTCATTCAACGAGAAGGAGCATCAGAAGAAACGAAGACGTATCGAAGAAACGAAGATCTATTATACATATACATAGTTGTGATTGTCAATTGTGATCCTTACAACCCATTCAGACAATGCAATGTTTTAACTGATTCGATAATAACTGAAAGCAACTTTCACATATTTTTGTATTGTAGATATTGATTAAGTACTCTTGAAGTATGCTTAAAATACGGAAACGTCTGAAATGCTGCTTTCCAATTCTAATTTTGCCAATATTTGGCAAACTTACTGATTTGTTCAAAGCATCGTCTGAACAAGCTCATATTGTAACTTGCATTTTTTGATATTGATGCAATGAATGGATCACGTTACACAACTTTAAAAAGAATCAGGCCAGAACTTCAATTACCAAACTCAATCTTAATTATGACAAAAGCTGTCAATAAATATTTCCTAATAATTAATCGCATGAGATATGATTCCATCATATTAATAATTGCTTCAGCAATCAATCTTATACGAAACTCAATTGTTGAAAAGTATGAAGGGTACATATTACATATTAAGTTTGTACCAGAATCTGCTGTGCACGAACCCGAGGAAATCGGGTCACAAGGCGGGCATGCCTCGATCAAAAATGCATACTAGCACGTTGCATGTCGCGCCGATCGCCGCGCGCGAAATGCACACCCGAGGCTGCATCGAATGCCTTCGTTGAGCAGGGTGTGCAGTACGCGGGACACGCGTGACACGCGACACGTGTCACACTCGCCCGATCGGCCAAGCAACTCGATTTATACCCAAACATATGTACCAGATCGTGTCGTCAGTTATGCGTTGTAATCGAGCCTCAGGAATTCCAACCCGATTGATTCCTGATTCTAATGATTCTATCTGTTAACGCTGACCTTAATCTAAATGATTTATTAATGACTTGGTATATTACTTACTATACAATTTCTCGTTTGACTTATTACCTGTGATTTTTTAAATAATGTTATATGATCTGATTATGTTCTTTTATTTGCAAATAATTTTATTAAATTGTTCATAATTTAATATACAATTTAGAATGCTTATTAAACTGTTCATGATTTATTACACGATTGAGTATATAATTTACCATTTGATTTTCTATGTATAAGTGATTTTTTAAATAATGTTATATGATCTGATTATGTTCTTTTATTTGCAAATAATTTTATTAAATTGTTCATAATTTAATATACAATTTAGAATGCTTATTAAACTGTTCATGATTTATTACACGATTGAGTATATAATTTACCATTTGATTTTCTATGTATATATATATCATAATTTATCAAAATATCATTTATTGTGTACGTAATTTGTTATATGATATTATAAACTTGTCAGCAGAAGATTTCTCAAGTATATCAATATAGGATTACAGTTATATATTATTTTATGATTTTCCATTAGGATATTTTATTATATTTGAAACAGTAGTCAATGAATTCTCGTCACTTTAAACCAGTAATTTAGCTGCGTTAATACTGTATCTGTTATACTTTCGCCGATAGTCGGCTCGCCCATTCTCTCGCTTTATATCCCGCTAAACGTGTTTCCAACGAATTGGATAGCCACGTTTGTTTATGAGGGTGCAAATGTTTTGCCACTGCCGCGGTAAATTGTTTACTCGTCGGAATAGCCACGGTATGCGCTTTTAATTTACACGGTCGCGGTGTCGTTGAAGCCCACTTTATGAGCGCAACTCGCACGTATATTAATGAA
>NW_017140401.1:490997-506035 GCF_001652005.2 Ceratina calcarata
TTCGGGATTCAAAGGAATCAAGGTTCTGGGAAAACACAAATAATAATTTATTCATTTTCACATTCTTACGGCACATGGGAACGTTTACAAAATCATCATGATTTCGGATAAATATAGTTAGAGACGTCCGGAGGGTTCCTGTACTCTATTCTCGAGGCGACCGGCGGATACTCCAGCCGTTCTTTCCTACGTAGAATGACCCAGGTTGAACCTCCGTACTCTTCTCTAACGCTAACTACACCTGGAGGGCGACCGGTGGTTATTCCAACCGTTCTCTCCTCTCCATGAGGTATTTCTATATCTACTGGGCGACCGGTGGATAGTCCGACCGTTCTCTCCCAAACGCTTAACCTATACATTCTCAGGCGTCCGGGTGACGTCCCCTGTACTCTGTTCCTGGTTTGGCGTCCGGCGGAATTTCCAGCCGTACTCTCCTCCAAGGAACGACCCAGGGTAGTCCCCGTACTTTCCTGGCTGTATCGGGCGTCCGAGAGCTAGGCTTCGTACTCTCCCTCTCAGTTGGGCGACAGTTGGCTTACCTTGTTCTCTTCCAACCGAGTACAGTAAAGAATGCGAGAATTCGCCGGTCTGACCGCTCCTTATATAACTACGCGTGCTAACGACGCTGTTAATAAACAATCCGTGTCATTAGGCCGGCGGTCCCCGCGGTTTTCGACAGATCTTGGTTAACAGGTGTCCGTTAAGTTTCGTGGTCGTTACACTTTGAATTTCTCGAAGATGCAGAAATCGAATATCCAATCTTAAAAAAGACCATTCGATTTTAAGCAGCAAACTAAAGTCCCGCAGTGTAAATCAATAAACTTTTCTACGATTTGGCGGCGTATCTCAAGTTTCTGGAAGTCTGTTTCAGACACTCGTCAAAACTCGCGAGTTCTTCAGACAGGGCTCCGAGCTAACGATTATCCCGGGCAAACAGAATTGCTGCACGATCTCCGTATCAAAATATATACGTATGTATAATACAGTGTTTGCTGACGAAACATTCAACTTAATGCATGTTTAACAACCGCGTAATCACGTACGTAGGTGTGTAATTAGGTCCACCGGTAATGCAATACCGAACCGAAACGTGTCTTATCGCGAAATCCGGAACAGCGAGTTGCGGATAAGCGAAGTAGTAAAGAAAATCTGTGTAATTAGTACTTTCATGGAAGTCGTTATCAAGAATCAAGTATAATAGTTGGAGCAACAGTATAAAGAATCACGAATGTTAATCCGCAGTGGTTATATGAACATGAACGATTTAACATGTTCTTATTTTTCGTTTCATTATTGTAAAAACCTGAGAGGCATTCGAAATTAGTAATTGTAAGAATTATTAATGAGGATTAGGTATCTGTGCCTGAATCTGTCAAACGAGGCTTCAAAGGCTTTTAAGAGGCTAGGATAATCACGTGACTTTCCTAACAGTTTCCAGTAGACTTTTCACATTTTTTGCTCTATTTTATAGATAATAGTAACAAAAACATGCAAAATACAGGTTTATGGGAATCGACTCTTCTTTCCTTCACTTTCTTCAACCTTTTTTTCGTCACGGTACACTTTTAATAATTTAAAAATTTGGCGGTACACTAACAATATGGTAAATTAGAGGAGTTTTATTTGGTTTGTTAATGTTTGTAATTGTGGTTGTACTTATAATATATGTATTTTGTAAAATTAGCATAGGATAATAATTTTCAATGAAAAATAAAATGAAAATTGCATTACAAAGTAAACAAAATATTTATTCAATGATAAATTACAAATTATATTTAATGCAAAATTTGAGCTCGATGGTTTTTGATAACTTTATTTATATTTTGGCATAAAAATGATAATGCTACTCTCATTTCGTGACCCAGATTTACAAGTCTAGATCTTCTTTTCGTTTTTATGTTGGTCAAAGCCGAAAATCCGAATTCGCCAAATAAATATTTGAAATGAATGTAACGTCAGTTGATAAAGAAATGTAAAACAAATAAATAATTTTCATTTCGGGAGGGGTTTGGCAGAGTGTCGCGGCACAGAGGTGGAGAATCACTGCTACAGGTACACCGATAAGATGATTTTCAAGTCACCAGGTACGTGTTTGAAAAGACGACAGTTAAATCTAGCCTGATCTGGTCATAGTTCTATTGATACTTGAAAATATAAGCGTCATGAAAATGATGAAACATTGACGATACATAATTCTCGAATTCATGTATTTTTATACAACTTAAGAACTATTTTACATAAAACGAGTACTAGAGCAGTCTAGATTTAAGTTTCCCCATTTTAAAAAGGGGGACTTAACGACTCAAAAATTTTCCTATATATGAACAAAAAGTCGATCCCCCTAAACCCATATTTCTGGTCAATTTTGTAAATAACATTATCTTATCGCGCCGCTAGTGGAGTTTATTCTCTCAATAACAAGTTTTCTACAAATCTTTGAACGTTCACGACTTTTCAACAAAGCATTTTCAGATATAAGATTACGTGAACCTCATTAAAACATGGTAAAAATTTGGTTCTGATTTTTCTATAGACCCTGTAGATATTACATGTCCTAAGACTTATGAGCAAACATACGTTGCAGCTCTGAGTTTAGGATGGAACGCGTTGAAAAACGTATAGCATGGAAAGCGGTATACGCGACGCTCTCGTAGAGATATAAAACCGCACGAAATTGTTGCTCCCACAGCGGAAATAGTGTACGCCTCGGTACCGGAATTTGGAGCGTTTTGCGATGTTCATTATTCAGTAGCGGCCGCACTTAAACGAGACCACGTAGCCCGCCGTGATGTATACGTCGCGTTGCAAAGGAAATGCTCGTTTTTTCTATCCCCAATTCTCTCCTGGCTTTCGTGCTTGTAACCGCGCGTGTTATGGCCTCTAATAACTCGCGTTACGTCCGAGCTTTGAACACTCGCGTGTTCGCGCGATTCATTATTCACGTATGATTTCGCGCCAGACGTTTATTTATATAGAATAATTGAAACGAGAATTAGAATACTTAGGAGAAAAGTAAACGGTTTTATTATGAGTTCGGAAAAGCTCTTCTTGATATCCAATAGCGTAGAAACTTCTTTGTATCTTATAAATATCTAAACAAGTAAAGGAAACACTGCAAATGTTTCAATTGCGTATTTAAAAGAGACTTTTTAAGTACAAGTTGGAGGTAATTTGTAAGGAGGATGAAAATGTTTCGCGACACCTTAAAACAATCGCTGGGGACTCGGTGCAATTTAAGAAGAGGGCAATGAAATAATTGAAGAAGTTTGTCGACGGATTCAACTTTCAAAGAACATAATTTAAGATGTACACCTTCTGTATGCAGTGTGGAAGATGGAAAGAAGAATGTTTTTACGAATGAAATTAACATCCACTGCAATCTGGTAAGTTATAAAAAGATATTTGAAAAGATATTTGAAAAGTAGAAATACAAATAGAATCACTTAATGTACGTGTTTATTTGATACACACAGATTTTGCTTTATCACTTCACGATAATAACGAAATGAAACAAGTAATTGATTTCCATAATGGAATTAGCTATTTAAAAAGAGTTACAGAAAATTGCATGTTTACTATCATATCAAAGTGTATTCGTACGTTGAATACACAAATTGAGTAAAATTATTTTTGAATGGAAAAACGTGATGATATGAAAAGAAATTGTGGAAATAAATTTGATGCAGTCTCTTTCAATCTGAACATCAATGTTTCACAAGAGTGGACTCAATAAAATTAACTCGTCGAATTTCAGCCGCAAATAAATTAAGCGCCTATCGAGTACTCTGTATAGCCACTCTTTTAAACATTTTCATAAAATTGCTGACCCGTTTCGTAACAATTGCCACCAACCATTTCCGACGCCACGTTTCTCAAGTGGGGAGCGTTATATGCATTGTCTCATCGAGACTGTTAATTAAATAACGTTTTCGACGCTCGAGAGGAAACTTCCGAACACATCAAGCGAGGCGATTGCGTTCGAACGATGAGTATCGTTGACATAACCATAATCAGTGAACTAAACTAAATTATCGCCCGGGTAAACTATTCGTCGATTTAGAGTGGCTTATCTAGCCTAACTCATCTAACTAGTACTGATTATTTTATAGTATACTTGTCATTATAGAAAGGAAAAACTTTTCTCGAGGAATCTCAGATTTAATAATCAAATTGAAATTTTGATTAGGAATTTAATCTTTACAGAAATTAGAGAAGGAAAATTGTTGAGATAAAAAACTGTATATTAATTGTATGGTTTCATTAACTTCTTCTTTTAGTTCATAAGTTCCTTTACTGTTAAATTTGGAACCTGTGTTTAATAAAACCAATGTTTAATAAAAATATTGATATTTACTGTGAATTTACTCCCTGACTACCGTTCACATTCAATTTCTGTCAAGCACGTATGTAAGAAGGTATGATTTCTCATCACAATAAAACTTTAATCATCTTTTCCACGATTAGTATGCCAAACTAAAGCAATAAAAATTCAACAAGGTTAATCATCTACTGGTTAGAAATTTCAAAGTGTACCCATCAAACAATCTAAAACACAAACAAGGACCTGCGTCAGTTCGCGAGCTGAAATGAAATTGGCTGGTTAGCAGACAGGAGGTAGCCAGACTCCGCGTTCCGCGGGTGTAAACCGCTTGTTTTCAATCAACACTTCACAAGTTATACGCTGACGGGGCGAATGTCTGTGGCAGCGGTCGAAAGCGATCGGAAATCGACGTACGAATCGCACGAGTCTTGATTATTCCGTCGGTTACTTCGCTGAGTTTCCCAATCACTTACCTTACAAATCCGGATTTAATCGTTCCATCAACTTCACGCCTGAGCAATCCCAACCTCGCATTGTCTAAAATGAAACACGCACGAGTCTAATTAACACACTTTATAAAGTATAATAAATCACGCACACCTCTGTACACAATAAATAAAATCATATGCGCTTTGATACACATTTTAAAATACAGTAAGTCGGATCTGGGCAAGTCGATCGCCCACTATTGGTTCCTAGTTCTTCGTGAACGTACCCAGAAGTGGGAGACATGAACAGGCCTGAGGTAGATGGTATACATATGTATGTACTTATATTGTAATCGGGTTGTAGATCACGATACAATTTTGTTACTACACATAAAAGGAATCTCATATTCAGAGTTTTTGCTTATTGCAATCTTGTTTTACAAGACAATAAATGTCACTTTTACTAAAGTCTTATAGTCTGTCTTAAATCAATAATCCTTCTTGCAGACATTTTATTTCAGTTTCGTAAGTTGTTAAGACATAGCTTAACGGGAGTCCGGAGTGCAAGGAGGAGCTGGGTACGCAGAAATAAACGACACGATTTAATTCCAATTAGAATTATAAAAATAAAGATTTCTTTTTCGCGGTCGGTAACCCGGCCGCGTTCAAAAATAATGTACTAAAAAAGGAAAAAAAAGGAACGGTTCGTTGCTGCTAATGCTGCTGATGTGAATGAGTTTTCCTTAATGTCTATTTACTATTAGAAATTCCACTCCTTACTTTAAAGTAACTAATTGCTGGATACCAATATATATCATATATATACCTTCTTTATATTTTTCTTACGATAATAAGTAGATAAGGCTAATCATAATCATGTGTATTCGATCTTGAATGTTGTTGTATAATTAGCTCTTTACCATAGTAATTGCTAAATATACAGGGTGTCCCAGAAAAAGTGTTAGAGCCAGAAACGGGTGATTCTGGAGGTGTTTGTGAACAACAACTTCTCCACTCCGTGGCCAGATTCTTATCAAAATGTCAAGTCGGTACATGCACACGGCACCATGACCGTTGACCGCGGCACAGTCTTTGATCCTTAAGGAAAGTTAAGCACATAGTATCCGCGACTGTTAATAATCGTAGCGTTACAATATATCACAAGTCTTTTGCCCAAATCTGACGCATCAAATGCGCTAGGCATCATAGACGTATTTTCTCTAAATCTCCATCGGCTCCAACACATCCGTACCAAGGATATATACATATATCATATCCGATAATACTTATCAAGGCATTAACAGTATCAAATCGGATAATTTTAGATCTATCGATTTGGCGCGAACATTTTCTCATTGCGGCTTAAAAGATCATTCATGCTACTACATGTTGCATCTATCCTGACAACGTGTTTTACAAGAAAGTGCGTGTAGGAGGAGACTGAAGAAACTCTTATTGTTTAGCTCTCTTTGTATCATCATACTCTGTATCGTGATGGTATTCAACAATTTCAGCAATTTCCTTCAACAGGAGTCATTATTAGTGCATGTCAGTGACAAGATCGCCACCATGGATGATCTCCCAGATTTCGATGCGGAATCAGGTACGCACGTCGAATTATATCCTATCTAATTACTAATTAAGAATAATAGTCAGGATCATAAAAGAATTTAGAAGTGGCATATTGAATATCTTCCAATACCGATGGTTATAGTACAAACTTTCTAACTAACGTTTTATTACGTTCATCTATATTCATAATTAGTGTGAAACCGATTTACTTGAGTTGGATTTCGGTTAGAGACCAGGAACGGATCTCCAAATAAAAAAAGAGGACTCAATGTGAGGTGTCGATATGAAACTAAATCTAATTTCCTTCACGACAAATACATTTAATTTGAATCTTAATCTCCAATTGATTTGACTCTTGTCAGTGTAAGTTTCACGGACTCTACGCGTGTTAATAAGAACTGAAATACATCGACTTTAAAAAATTATTAATACGGGCTGAAGCGTTACATTTAACGTATACCATTTTTTGTGACAACCAACAATGCTAACAACAAGACAAGTAGTCTTCTGGACTTCCAACCGGAAATAGGTATGCACATCTAATTAGCTCTATCAAACTGATTAGGCATCGCATATAAACGTGTCACATTACGTGTGATTAAGAAAATTTCTTCCTATTGCTTTATATCACTTTGAAACGCGCATTCATGGTATAACATGATACAGAATGTAGTCAGACGCATAATGCAAAGATATTATGCAACTGTACTATAGTTAACTATATACAGTATTTGTACGATATTGGAACATAACACGCGTAAATTCTGATTATTGACAGATAAGCCTCTTACGGACAAGAACATTTTCTTTATCGACACATCGGGTATTACGAAAAGAGATTTAGCGCTGAAAAGTCGTCAAGGCTGTGCAGTCGAGTCTGCCGCTAGAAGGAATCCAAATATGACCGTGTACCTGCTGCTCGTCTCCCGTTCGAAAGTTCCGAATCAATCGACGAAGTTCTTTGATCAGCTGGAAAGTTATCCAAATGTTCGAATCAGACTCGTCTATTTAGACAAATACATGGAAAACACGCCGCTGGAAAAGTGGTACAAAAGAGGCGCGTTGAAGGAGAGTCAATGGCCTACGTCGCAGGTACCTAACGCTATGGAAATATGGAGGAATATACTTGGACCTAGATGTCGGTATCACGACATAAGCGCAATCACGGCTTTCCTATTAGAGACGGTATCATGTTCAATATTTGATTGTGAATTGAAGATGACCTTAGTAGGTTTTGTTTAAAATCTTGTTAAGCGATAATGTTCAAGAATCTATTGTTTTCATAATACGAAAATACTTGATTTCAATTGTTTAGAAAAATTAACAAATTTTGCCGGCGCCGAAGACTGGAAAACTATGGCTGCCGGTGCTGTGGGGTTTGACGGCTCGGAGCTGGGTCGACGTATGGCCGATAGCTGTATTCAGGATATAAAGACGAATTTCCGTGGCGATATCTGGGGTAATAATGGCCCTGGAGTAATTACGAGAGAGTTACAAAATCTTTGTTCCACGAAATATGTAAGTCAAATAAGGAAATAATAATGTGTAGAATAAATAAGTTGCACTTGGTAAAATTCGTTTAACTTTCAATAATAATGACTCCATTTTTCGCAACTGAATTTACTTACTTACTGTAGACTCCGATAACACCGAAATAAAATAGAATCTCAGTGTTACTCATTAAATTGGCTGAAAATATGGGTTTACGTCATTCGATTTATTTCTCAGATAATAAAGACAAAATTCGTTGAATATGAAATGCTACATATTATTGATATGACATGTAGAAAGATTGAGTCAACTAATCATCAAGCATTATGCTTGAATCAATAGCAAGATCTCATTTTTTAAATCGTCCTTGATGTTGTTATTGGAAAGAAATGGCAGCAATGTGTACATGCAAAGAACGATTCATACTATCCTCAGATTCGAAAGATGACCACTGTGCGGTGTCATGGTTTTAAAGTTTTTTCCCCGTCGGTCTTTTATCCAATTCATTACGAGAAGTGGAAGATGTACTTTGAGAGCCAAGACAAGAACTCGACGATGGAGTTGGTGAAGAAAGCACGGGCTATTCACGTGTGGAACAAGCTCAGTAGGTACGAAGAAGTTCGCGTGGTCAGCGACGTTCCATACGCGATCGTCGCAAGGAAACATCGTCCGAAAATCTTCAACAATTGTGGAAAAGTATTTTAATTGAGGACATCCTTGACTGCTAACACGTTAGTTGATGTTCATTGGTTATTTATTATCTTTTGAATTACATCGCACGTGAAACTCTTTTTTGTGATAACAATGCAACGTTACACTTTGAACTAGATTTTTTAAACTTTTCTTATGTGTATACAATAACTTGTGTGAATACTCTATGGCTCTATTTGTACGTACGATACGTGCACAATAATATTCGCAAACGGAAATGACCGTGACAAAGAATTGTGTGTGTATGTGTGTTTTTAGTTCACGTTCAAGCTATGCCTACAGATAATTATGTATAAATACATACATAATATAACATATGAAATGTAATGGATAACAACCTTCCATACTTTCTCGGCTCTAAATTCAAATATGAAAAATTAGTTTATTTTGAAGAACGTTTATGTTTTATTGATACTGATTCATCGTTTGATTTCTTCTATATGATTCATTATACACTGTATGATTTCCTATAGCTTTTATCGTACGGTTTTTTATATAACGATATTAATTTGTAACGTTTATCTGATTGTTTGGTAGAGGATAAGCGCAGCACTCCTCACTTAAAGCTGTACGCATATACATTAAAGCATTTGGGATTTTCCAATTATATTTACCATGTTTTCATTTTTAGGTCTCTCAGGGCACTGCGATGTAAACATCGAAACAGAACTGTTCCCCTCTTTTTTTGTTATTCGTTTCGTTAACATTCGCAAGTTTTAATGAATTAATTTAACTCGGCAATGACAGCTATGGGAAATACACAGTACGCGATACTCGGACAGGTTTTCGATCCTAGCTCATTGGATAACGTGTGAAATCGATTCGTACGCGGCTGGTCCCTCCTCTCGGTGGGAATTGGGAACCGGGAAAAAGCTGGGAAAGTTCCGGAAAAATATGAGACACGACACGAGGACCGCTAGCGGGTCTAACGAGGCGCAGGTCGGGCTAATCGTCGATGGCGGCCGTGTCCAATTCTCGGATATTACGGTAGGCAGAAACGAGCTTCGCGCGGCGCTACATCAAACGTAATTTACCGGCGTATATTATGTGGGGCCCTCGTGACGTTAATGGTCCTCGCAGCGGTGAAGTTAATTAAATTTCATTACAAATAATATTACGCGAATATTACGCGAATACACGACGGATATTTTAGGAACCGCGAGCCATGCATGGAATTCGCAATCGCCCTGCGGAACTGAAAATTCTCATGGCGATCCTACCAATTATACGTTCTCTATGCAATTAATTTTATAGTTATTCCGTGTAATATTTTATTCTTAGCGATAATAAGAAAGCAAATTAATTGCATACACAATGATCCTTGTCTAAATTAAAATGTTTAATGATTGTGTACAAATAACAGCTTTCTTACATTTTTAATCCATTAATAACACTGGTAGATAAAATTTCTGTACTTTTGTTCTATTTTACATTGGGCTACAAGTTTTCCATTTATAAATAAATAATTTTGTATAATCAGCTCGTAAAGGAAAGACAACTTTTCCTGCGATTTTACTACTTCCCGGACCTTAGTTTCACAACAATATAATAACTATTTCAATTTAAATTCGAACTACAAATGGAGAAGTAAAACAGATATAAAATTATTTTAAGTTTAGGATCTAATCATCACAAACTTGCCTACTTTTTTACCTTTTCATAAGAAAGACAATTCTGTTTAGAATAATTTTTTTTCGTACAGTACAATTATCTTTATCTGAATCAAAATTTGTTAGACGACTGATACTAATAATGTTTTACAATTTCACGTATTTGTAACAAATTTAGCTACGTAAAAAAGCCACATAGATACCATGTTAACAGGAAAATGTATATCATAATGCTTAGGCAAACTTTTTAATTTACATTTTTCAAATTGCTGATAAAAAAGTCTTATTAAAGTCTGCAGTCGATTTACAACTACTTATATTTTAAGTTCCCGTGAAGGGGTACGTGTAGTCGTCAGTTTACATTCCCGGGGTCGGATTCGCGTCATATTCGTGACAGCCGAGCATAAAGAATGACGGGAGGAAACGAGATAGAAACGGAATCTCGTCTGCGGGCTCGTCACGCACGACGGGAGCCACGAAACCAACCAAAACAGGTTCGGTTTCGTCCAAGTGGAATACGAGGGGGAGACAGACAGCCAAAGACGGAACGTCGGGGTTCGCAGGGATTATTTGCACATCATGGTTGCCGGAGAGCTTTGCCAGAATCTCCGCGATCATACATCGATACATCAATCACGGAATCATAAATCTTTGACTTAACGCGGGGTTTCCTGTCCTTGTGTACATTCCAACGGCAACCGCTTCTCTTTGTACTGATCTTGAAATGATGATTCGATGAGTTAGCTCTTCTGTCTATTCTGACGAGTTGGGTAAAACATTACGTAGGTAGTTTCATGGTAGACACACGAGTGTTGGGAACGATATTTGACTTTGTTTAACAAATGGAGGTTACATAATGCTGACGTAAGATATAACATTATTTGTGATTCACCATGAATTTCATTAAACTGAGCAAATCAGAAATACTATTGAATGTGTTAATTTCGATGGACATTAAATGTATTCACAATTGCGAAGGGATAGGCATTACAATGCAGCATTTTTACTAATAGTTACAAAGTTGCAAGATGATGAAATTTTTT
The DNA here is from genome assembly GCF_001652005.2 of Ceratina calcarata. NCBI lineage: Eukaryota > Metazoa > Arthropoda > Insecta > Hymenoptera > Apidae > Ceratina > Ceratina calcarata. The sequence goes on from NW_017140401.1 coordinate 502,174, forward strand.
TTTAGATTAATAATTAATAATTTTAGATTAAAATTAGATAAATAATTTATATTATTTTTTGTGGTTCACCATGAATTTCAGCCTAATCTATCTCGTGTTCATAATTTCGAATAAACAGAAATCACAGTGCAGTATTTTGTCTAATGATTGCAACGTAATAAGAATCACCAACTTTCAATCCGCGTCCCTGATATCGTATTTTCCGGTATTTCCAGATAAAGCTGATGGCGAAGCGGATATTAAGAATCGATAGGTGGAACATTGTGCGCAAGGTCACTGGATCGAAAATATCGTCTAGCCTGTCCGTTACGTTGCGTTGGCCCGTAGGTGCTTTTCATACTACATTAGGATTCAATCTTTCCTCGATGGATTTGGAAATGCCGCCGCGATGGTACAGGCGAAATTCGTTCGCGTAGTTGTGCAGTCGTATCTGCCTCCCAGCGTGTCCACCCTCGCGAGTTTTAATACCGTGCTTATGATTTATGTATCAAAAATACATATTGCATCGAGTCCAACCCGTTGTATTAATGTTGACGTTGCTTTTCGGCCATTCGACCGTTTCTCTCTTTCCGACGCCAGGATATTACGCGGAAATATTTTTGCCTCGACGAAATTCGGACGCTAAACATGTTCAAGAACTGTTAATGCGAGGAATATAAAAGTTTATGAAACGGAAATATCGTGTCAGGTTTGAATTTTAGTTACCTGGGATTATCTCTAAAATCTCAAGTAATTTCATAATTGCATAATGTGTGCAATAACATATAAAAGAATAAAAGTATTCTTGCAATTATAATGAAAATTTCAATACACAAGTTTATTACATGTAGGATTATTCGTAATTAAAGTTTAAACAGTATTAGAAGCGCTCCATTTTGAAAAATGACGACGAAAACATAGTGAAAGCTTTAAAAGGGACGTAAACCGGGAAGTAATTTTAAGTAATACACCCTATTCGTCAACCGGTAAATATTCAAGTACAGCACCGACAAACGGCCGAGTGGATGGAGTTGCAAATCACGAATTTGTCATGGTGGAACCGCACTTAAGCGAGTAGTTCCCACTTTCATGAGTCGCGGGGCATTTCCTCTGATAACGGTTTTAAATTTTCGTTAGCGCGCCGCCTAAACGAGGTAAAGTAAGAAAAACGGTCACAACGGCTGTGCCGGAAGAAACAGGCTGCACATCCTCGGTTCCATTCAGCCGGCTGCCGTACATTTATATTGCTCATTCACCAGTCGGATGCTCGGATCTCTTGATCCGCGCCGCGCCGCTAACGTGGAAGAGGATTTTCACGGATGTTACAAATGTTCTTTGAATTTTCTAAAGGTATGCGTATAGCGAACAGATCGCAAAACAGCAGACTGAGTAGCAGGGGAATTGAAATTTGCTCTGCGTTCTATCTTATATTTTCTATCTCCTTCCAATACTTCATTAAATCACTGAACTCTATTATAATTGAAGTGTGAACAGCAGTAAGAAAGAAAAGTAATGATGACGCGTCGAGAGTGAAGGCTGCAAGAAGGGGCATATCATATTTTTTCTTCCTTTTTGTATTATTTATCTTTTGTATTATTATCTTTAATAAAGGATTTTCGGTTTATCGGAACCTCCCTTCGGTACCTATTTTATCATAAAAGTAGATATATTCCAATGTATTCCAAGGTATAATAACTACGATTCTTGTTTTACTTTGTAAAATTCCTTTTATTAAATATCGGTATAGTCTATTGAATAATGATGATCAGAGCACCCTATTTATTTAGATCCACGGTTTTGTCTAATTCGGTAAAGACAGTCTATCTTATCCCGTAGATACGGAGTATAGCCTCTTAATAAAACAATAAAATACAACTAGAAAGAGCCCCATGCTCCATTATATTCCTTTCTTGTCGGCGCATTCTTCACAACCTCCATTCACACTCCATTTATTATACATATGTAGAACATAATACATTGAATATACAAGGTATCTCAGACCACCCGTACACCTCTTCTAAAATCTGGAAAATTTAGTTTTTTGAAAATTTAGTAGAGAATAGGTTTTCAAACTTTCAAAAAATTCAGTTTTGTGTACAGGTGGTCTAGGACACCCTGTATATTTCATATTTTAACTTTATATTGCAAACTCCATTTGGACACCACGTGAACTATTACACAGTAGCAGTAAAGCAGCCTGTGTTTATGCACTCAATACAGAATTCATTCCATTGAATACTAATATAAAATTGTTCTTACATACATCTACTAAAATATCTGGTAAGTACCAGATTTATTTAAAATGCATTATTCACGATATACAAAGGGAACCACCTATTTCATGTCTCAGTCCACTATTCGCATACTAACGACCCTGTAAATTTCCCAGAAGCGCGATCCGATTCCCAGCCAATATTAACAGATAGATATCGCGCATTGGTTCCGAGGACGATGAAGCACGATACAGTTGAAAGTCTGTATCTTGCTTACTGCGAACAAACAGTAATTACGGAGCTCGGGGCACCAGATACAATCTCGAAAGCGCACCGAGTGTGGTCTCCTTTTATTTCTTCAGCGACGACCGACAACCCGTCGCGGGATGGCCCGAACTTCGTCGTTGTACGAGTGTTCGTTTTATATTATTAAGTTTCTAACGTACTGAAAAGAGCCGGCCGAATGTGTTTCAGCTGCTAGGATAACACGGAGCAACGCTAATATTGTCGAGGAGGATCTTGCCAAATCGTCGCAATAAGCGTCCCAGTGGCTTCTTGCGACACACCGCATTCTGATACATTTAGAGCGCGGAGGGCTGCTGTGCAACCTGCTACCTCCCCGTCGGTGATTATCAACCGTTCCTCCTCTCTGGGTTAATCGAGCCGCCGCGACGCGAGAAGAAATTTTGGCTTCATTGCCCGTCGAGAAACTCCTTTTCCTCTATCGCTCGCCTCGCGATAAAACCAACTATTTTCTTCTCGGTTTCGTGACACGGCCTCTTACTCCTTTCTATCCTCTCTTCGTGGCAAGTCGGCGAGAACTTTTTCTAAACTATGGTTGAAAACGCGGCATTAAAGATGTCCGTTGAGACAGACAAATGGATATCCCATATTTTCAAATATAATAATGTCAAGCTCGTGTCAGAATATCGTACGTCAGTGTTTATACACTTGCAACAGTACATGAGAATATACAGGAAAAGTAAGATGAAAAAAATGTACAAAATATCCCAAGTAAAGATTGGATATAGTGTCGGAAAGAATATGCTGCAGGGAGATAACTGTTCGCGTAGCTGCATAACTGTATAACGTCACTTTAAAATAAAATTTAACGGGGTAATAAGTATCGCGTAATACTCTCAGTATGTTAATTTGATAGCTTAAATTCTGGTCTGCGGAGATTTAGGCGAACGTTGAAAGTGGTTCTACAAGCACTTTCGCGGATAGGTGTAAAAGAACTGGTAAAGTAATTCGCAGAGAATTTTTTAGATTAAACTATTCAACTCTACTCGAACAGCCAATTATATTCTTAAACTATTGTTACATTCAAATAATTTCACTTAAGGCTGTATGAACTCTTACATAAAAGCAATGACAAACCGTTCAAATTTCAACAGTTACTATATAGATATTACATTAATAAAACACTGTTCAAAATTTTAGAAATTTTGCGAGCCTATTAAAAAACTTATTGTTTGTTATAGGAAAATAATGACATACGGTGCTTGACTCACAACACACACATTTATTTAATGTTAAACTGAACAAATATAAAGATATAATAATTATAATATAAGACGATGCATTCGGATTACGTTGCTACGGACGGCACCGAACACGAGACAGAAGACCCACGTTCTGATTTTATTCCGCATAGAGGGTGCAGCGAT
>NW_017140401.1:507896-526040 GCF_001652005.2 Ceratina calcarata
AATGTCAATTTCAAAGATATTATTTAGGATATACAATAAAAAGTATGCAAAAGTAGGAATTATAGATGATGTAGACAGTTACAAATCACGTATAGTCCAATAAAAGAAAACTATGTATTAGAATATTAGAAATTATATGTTAAAAATTCCTTATGACCGAGGAAAACAGATCGAACAATATTCTAAACCTTACTCCTTTGTAATTATCATTTTTTCTAAAAGTACATTGCTTCAAATATTGGACACAGCTTTTTATTATATGTTTTAAACTTTTGGCAAAGATCTTAAGGCTCATAAAACCTTAAGTTGTTCTTATCAATATTTCTTTTCATATTCAGTATTCCTTTATTTTATTATTTAATTGATATTATTAATTTTAGGTGAGAATTATTTTGTAATATAGAAATTGTATCTCGCAATATTTATTGAATAGTATGTAACAACGTTTTCACGACATTATTGGTCCATTAAGGTTAATATCAGTCGGAATTTCTTATCCTTGGTGTCCTCGTTCTGCGTTTGCACTGCAGAAATGACGGAGCTAGTTGGCACTCATAAATAGGTACCAGAGAGTCAAAAAGTTTATTGAATCAGAGCCATGGTTTCCGAATTAATCCTGCGGTTTACTGAGTGAGGCGCGGTGCAGTCACAGGAATTAAACTGGTTGTCGAGGATCAAACGATTCTCTTGATACCAAGCACGCTGTTTTATGTTACACTGCTTTCAGTGGACAATTACCATGTAAATTAAGTTATAAAATGATCAGTCGTGATTTTCCCTCATATACGCAGGACTTGTGTATAAATTGTAGACTAAATAAATATAGATATAAACTTGAGTACAAATATAGACAGAAAAATTGTTAATTGAAATTGATGTTGAACATCAAACAAAGTGAAAATACTAGATGAATAATAATTTCATTCGGTTAAAAAAAGAAGAATATTGACACGTACGGTCATTTTGTAATTGGAAACTGATAAATCAAATGGGATCAATCAATAATCGTGTAATCGCTTGCTAGTTATTTGTTTATACGATCTTTTTTTCGTCCGACTGTTTACTTGCATCGCTTGTGCAATTTTACTTTTTTAGGTGATCAACGTGTCACTCGGGTTGTCACGACAGGTGACAATCGCTAACTGATTTCTCGAGTACTCGTATGTGGGCATGCATAGAGTGAAATAAAAATAACAGTTGGGCGAAGGAAGAGGAACACGCGGTGACAGAAAAGTTATTGGATCGTGTCTGCGGTTTAATAGGATTATTGCAATGGCCAGTCGAACAGTATCAGCGCGTTCAGTTCGCGATACGATGATGTCTCAAGGATGCTGGAAATTACACATTTCCACATGTCCCACCACGTCTCCATCGTTACTCCATGAATCGTTTCAACTCAGGCCTAGTTACATGTATGTATGTAGAACTCCTATCAGTTCCCTTACTCACTAAGATCCTTTTTAAACGTGGAACGCTTAATTATTTTTTAGTACCCATGCAAGAAATAAGTCAAGTTTATTTTGTAGTAAATGAAATCACAAGAATAATTTTAATATGCTATGTATATATGTATTTATTATACTTCTTGTTATTTGTATTGTACATTGATTAACAGACATATTAAATATTTTGATAACATGCTTAGTTATGACTTACAAATTATTATAACAAAGCTGCAGACTGTACAGTCTCCTAAATATCTTGACTAATGGCATCTTAAAGGACACGGTTGCGAGCTTTTAATGCATAAAATATTACAATAGTTTAACGATGTGTCCTGAGCCGTGCTACGATCGTAAGTACGTAAGGAATCAAGCCATTCCAATCACTTCGCTGATCCAATCTTTCACTTCCGCTATAGCCGTAAAGGCCGTCGGATATTGCGAAGCGCAGGAACGACTCCACGAAGCCACTCCTACGGAAGAGAATAGCGTTTTCAATACATTATACAACAATTTTTGCAATACAGTATTATTACTGTAACACTTTTATAGTTAGACTATAAATTTTTAAGCAACATAAAATGTTTATAGTGCCAGTTAAAAATTGTGTGTTCTAGATAGAAATTTCTTTTATCATTTGAATACTGTACTGTACAGCTTGGAACACGGAAACTGAGTCAGCTCGGCCTTGGGTTAGTTTCCCTTATGGGGGCAGAATTCAAAACGAATAATAAGTCTGTCTTCTTTTTTCAATGCTCGATCTGGCATCGATACTGTTGGATTTTAACATAATTTTAACGCGTCAGAATAAAAACAATTTTAATGTATGCACCTTACCACCATCTACCTTTTTATTTTAAAACAAGACATAGACTTATTAATCTAAAATTTTGAATTCTGTCTTCCTAGGGGAAACTAACACAAGCCCGAGCTGAGTCAGTTCCGTGTACTGACCGAGCTGTACACTTTTTTGACATTGTACATATTTCGATAAATTACAAGCGGTGTATACTCAATTTCATAAATGCATAAAATTTACAATCCATTTGTAACAGATGAACCTTCTACGTTAAACAAAGCAATGAAAGGAGACATAACTTACCGTATAATGTGTCGTGATAAATAACAGGCGAGCCCGAATCCCCGACGCACGGCCTAGCAGAGCTCGACATAGCGCAGAACATTCTGTTTGTCAAGAAGACGCCGCTGGCTTGCTGACATTTCGCATTATCGATTTTCCACATCGTGCTGAATAATAATTGATCCGAAACGGGGCCTAAGAACTAAACAAACAGTTATATATTCTTTTAATTTCAGTTATTTATATTCAGTTATGTGTATATTCTTTTAATATGTAGTTAGTTTTTACCTCGTATGCACCCCAACCGAGAACTCGAATCTTGGAACCGTCGTCAATCGTAGAATGGACTTTTGGCAATTTGATAGGCTGTTTTGTCGTGTCAAACTGGATGCTATCTGTGAGCTATAAACATAATTGCACTTCACTCATACTCGCAATTCGGTACAGATCTTATTGTTACAGCATGACCTACTGGAGGCAGCTTCCATATGTGTCGAAAGTGTAGAGAATTTTGAAGATTGGTAACAACCTTACTCCTTCAACTTGCTTTGAATTTGAAATCCTTTACTGACAAGTATAGTTATGTGGCTAAATAATCCTCCGGTTTGTTGTTATTATATTCTCTACACTTTCGACTCATATAGAACCTGTCTCCAGTAGTATATGCTATAAGGTACAGACACACGGAAATTTAAAAATTACTGGCACATTGATTCTTTTTTTTCTACATATAATTTTGGAATGCATTGTATATTAAATAATCTATAGATTAATTATAGATCAATGACTTGTCATGCACTTTGACTTTGACGTATTAAATGATTGATATAGTGAAACAAACACGCGAGCAAAATCACATCAGAATGTTGTAAATATCAATTCTAACGAGCGTGAAATTATTAGAGCCATCCTTTCATATGTTCCGTTGGGTTCAACATACGTTTCAGAATACCTTGACAGTCGTAACAGGTCATTAAATACATACTTGATGCCAGGACGCACGGTGTAACGCGACAAGCGAGAACGTATTACCTGGACGAGACCAACGTCGTAGTCGTAATTAATTGCGTTAAAGGCGGGATGTATCACGACGGTTTGTACACCATAAACGTCACCACCCTCGTAATAACGTGACGTGCCGGCCCTCACGTGAAACGCCTTCACTTGTACACTGTGAAACGTAGTTGTAAAAACGTACTTTAGAGTTGTACGGAAATCGTTCACATTGTCGTACATACTGGTATACTACATATATGTAACATGTAATCTTCTATGTAATGAAGTACTGCAAAATATAATATGATGTACTAGTACGTGAGTTATAATGAAATACTATATAATTATAAGGTATTATAATTATAATATGTAACATACTTCATAATGTCATGTGTGTAAAAACGTTTAGAACTGGCTGATTTTGAAATGAAATAAATTTTAGCTAATATAATTTTCATGATATTTAAAAAAATGTAAGAATTTCTAAAACCAAAGGATTTTTACTGAGATCAAATTGTAATATTCTGGCCAGTAATGACCTGTTCCATCACCTATTTCAAGGTGGTCCATTATTTACGAGACTATACATGTATGTATATGTACTTCATTCTACATTTGATATTCTTAAAGTTGAATGTATATAAGGCTGGTGTACTACATACGGTGCATTAATCTTACCTGAGGGCGCACTGCGCCGTCGTAATTATCCACTTCTCCCCGACTATACCGCCGCCGCAGAAATGCTCGACTTGGTGACCAAAAAAAGTGCCATTGTTCTGCAACGAGACCTGCGACGAGAGGCATCGATTTACTAAATGCCAAATCAACTGTGAAGATCGATCGCCGGGTCATACTAACCGCGAATGGATATTCCTCTATGCTAGCTCTCTCTCCGCCGATGATTCTCGACAATTCTAAAATAATGATTCGTTCTCGATAATTTGTCATCAAATATTATAATCAAAAATCTCTTAACGAGTCCACGATATTTCGACATTTAATTCTAATTACACATTGTACGTATTGCATGACTTCAAGACAATATAATGTAATTAAAATTTAATAGTATAATGTACAACGTTTATTGTATAAATATAATCAAGTTAATGTAAAAATGACTTCTTATCATTAATAATAATTATTATTGAACATATTAATAGTTCGTATTGCATAATTGTGTTGTTAAACGTGTGAAGTTGGAAACCAACCGTGTCCGGAAACCACAGAGAGCACGGAGAAAGCGAAGATGACCGGTAACAGCGACATTGTGACCACATTCGAAGTCAGCAGAAGCTATTGCTACTTATAAAGCCGCAAAAACGTAATTCCTGCATAAATGATACGCGGTGCTGTCTGCTCAATTTATTTATCGGGTGACTGTTAATGCTTGTAAGGCAGCGACATTAAGGACTAAGTTGGCGTCCATTACCGTGTTTTCAGTGTATGTTTAGAAAATGGCTTAAGATATTAAGATAACGTTGGCGGATCCATGCGCCATAAATTGTCACTATCGAGAATTGAATTCGTGAGAACTCTGATCATAAAATTTCGAAATTTCAGTTATGAATTTCGATTCATTTGTTTGTTTCACTTGATTCGTTTGTATTATGAATATAATTTTTATTGCTTTTATTTGACAAAGTGCCTATAGATAAAACTAATCTATTAAATATTTTTTCTTGGAATGCCTCAACCGAAGACTGCATTGTATGCATTCGGTTTGTTTAAGGATCTTTATAAGAGCCTAACGGTTTTTGCATGTGTCTCCAGAATGTTAATAAAGAATGTCTTAGAGACCTATGAAATGTTATACAATTTAATAGCCTCTTTCCAATCTCATTTAATTTTAAGAGAATGTGTTTATTGAAATACGTTTACGCATTACAAAAGTCTGTACAAATTTTTCTTTTCCGTTTGTAAATGGTTTTATCAAGGGAATAGGAATTTCATTTTTAATGCCGTATTAATATCTCGTTGGATAATTGTTTCGCGCATACGAACGTCCGTCGCGCAGCTAATTGACCCCGCGAATGTCGAATTAATGCACCGGCCGTCGTCGCCGTTGTCATCGAGCTACATATGTAAATACGTAACGCGCCTGCAATTTCACCGTTCTCGCTCGCGTTAACCCTGTTTTTCGTCAGGAGGCATCGAATTAATTAGTCGACGTCGCGCGTACGCTGTTATCGTCAAAAATAATTCCAATTGCGCGTCACGAAGGCGTCGCCGCGCGAAACGAATTGTTAACGCGAGATAAATATTCCATCTGCTAACGACAGATGGCCACAGGTTTACGTATTAAATTTCATCATCGCGTTCGCACGCAAATTAAGATTAAAATATAACGCATTAACGATCCATTAGAAACTATGTCGAAAATATGATGGAATATTTTATAATTGAATAAGCTTCTTTTCGTGTTTTTGTTATAACTCTGTGATACTGTGTATGCGTTTCCCTGGTTGTATGGATGACGTTTCGCATAGGTAATACTTATTATCGAATTAATATAAAGCAGAAGCCAGTGAAAATTTGTCAGTACGTCATCGTACTTAAATTACATTAAACGACTCCATCTCTAATCGCAATGAAAATTATGATTACGATTATAAATTCAAACGGCGTTAAATATTCAAGCCTTCCAAGTATCTTAATTAAAGTTATAGTCAGAGAGATCTACATATAGGAAGCCCTCAAACTAACTTTAACAGATAATAAATTAAAACGCGCTGTCCGATTATTTTCTTCTATGCTTTATCGCGATTAATCGGATGTGCAAAGAGGGGGGATCGCCTCTACCTCTACGCTACACGCCGCGTACCGCTTTGTTTCATTCAACCGTTTTCGAAATATCGCCGATAATCTTCGCTCGGCCATTGAACCTCGCCTTCACGTTCGTTCAATTATGAATAAAAGTATTCGCGCGAATTCTCGTTTCGACGGTCGCCGAGCCCGGCTTTTAACATCGATTATACGCAGCGATGAATAAATCGCAATTTTATCTCCTTAATTGCGAGCCACTCGGAAATATTACATCCGAGGAAAACGTACACAAGCCGATGAAATATCGCAAAATCAGATTCCAAACCGATTTATTGGTCTCCTATAATTAGCTATGTTAATGGGACTCGATGAATACTAGTAATTCTACCTAATCTGAAAAGTGAAGAAATGTAAAATGTCATGAAGATTTACGTATGTAACCACATACAATTAATAGTAAGTGTAGGGATCTTATTTCTACTATAATGGTGAGATATTTATTCATGTAGTGAAACGATCAATGTGCCAAGATGATACTCGTTTGGAATATTTATCAGGCATTGTTAATATTTATAACAAAATGTTGTGTACTAAGTACTTTAAATCTGTACAACTATACATATTTAAGTGGAACGTGTAAGATATTGGCATTTATGGGTGAATATAATCCGAATCATATCGTATTTAGTCTTATTTTAATTAGAAGAATGGCATAAGTGATACGAAAAAAATGATAATTTGAGAGTATCAAAAAGTTAGGCTTATTAATATAACAAATTACATAAATGTAAATCATCGTTGCCGTATATTTTACATTTATCTAACAAATACTAATTTTCCAAAAAATTACGACGTTTAATTGCGTTTCTATGGCCCGTGCCGCAATATCGTCGAGCCGTGGAGCGAACAGGGAGCATAATTGCGCGCGGGCGTGTTCGCAGTTCGTTTTATCGCCGGTTCTCGATGAGCCAAAAATTATCGCAACGTAAATCGCTAGCCAGTTTCGCTCGCTCGCTTCCAACGCGTTCCTCTGTTCGTCCATCGCGTCGCATATTTCCACGCGCGCGTATACGCGCTTCACTGCAAAACATGCATTCGTAATCCGGTATGGACGCGGATCCGCCATAAATTTGGATAACCGTCGCCTGTCCCTCCCGCCGCCGTCGCCATAATTTCAATAATCGCGCGCGATGCGACCGACCAGCTTTTTCTCTCCTCTTTCCTTTTATTATCAACGATCGCGTCGTCACGGCTGAGACATTTAAACGCTCTCCGTGATAAAAAAGAACGACGTTCTTCTTGCGCAATTCGGTATATCGAATTGCTTTTAAAATAATGCAGCAAAAAGTATTTGCAAATTTATTTGATTGATACATTAATTACTTTCTAGTGATGCATTATTTAATCATTATTTGAATTTAAGTGTACAATACTCTATGTCTGTTTAAAGTTGATACTGTGCGCTACAAAAATGAGTTTGTATAATCTGATCAAAATTATACTATACCACTCCACTAAATATTGGTTACCACTGAACTTTAGAAAAATGAAAATTTTATTTACGACATACAAAACTTTAAGCTTTAAAATGAATCCACATTGAATGGTTTACGACTTTTTATTACAGTGTTACAAGAGCTTAATGTAGCCAACCCTTCGGTCGCAAGTGTTTCTTTGATTTAGTCGAGTAGTGTATTTGCGCAATCGAATCAAAACAGACTACGCAAAGAGTCTGACATCTGACCAGTCATGCATAAAAACACAGATTCGGTGGATTAGGTAAGTAAATTGTAGTGAACGGAAATTTTGGAAACTCGCAAGGGCATTCATTGCGAATGTATGTTCCTGTGTTAAGCGTTTCGAGCACAGTGCGTCGCGGCTGAAGCTAATAAGTATTAGGAGTTGGCAATTTGGAAGAGATTACTACGAATTAACTCACGTGAGAGGAAATTCGTTCGTACGAGGAATGTTCGCAAAGGAACATTTCTACAAAACACTGCAATGCGGTAAAAAGAGTTATAGAATTAATTTATGATCTAATTTAACTTCTATTCTTATCTATGAAGTCTGAGCATTTGTATCAAAATCAATATGGCAAACATAATGTTTGTGTTTATTCCATAAAATGATACATTAGTATACAGATGTAATGTAATTTTGATATGCACAGTGCAATATTCTTGTTCGAATGAAAAACTTCTTCTATGCTTACTTTTTCAAAGCATATTCACTTCGCATTCTTTGCTATTGTGCTACTTATCGCTATTGTTAACAAAATCACGAAAATCACTATTAAAATGACAGAGTCTAAAACCTGTAATTAGATATATCGACTTTCTTTATTTCAATCGGCTGCCACTGTGTGAATTACCGCAGAACAAGTGACATAAAAATAATGCTTGACCGAAGTGTATGACGATTTATTCACTCTGGACGTTTCATTCTGAAAACCGTAAATGGAGGCTAGCTCTAGGTTGCGTACACGCGGTTTCTATATAATTTTTACTACAACCGACCGCAATTTCGATTACTCGCCGGTAAATAAAACTCGGGAAATAAAAGCAATGGAACGGCGACAAATGGTGTGCCCATTTGCGACCAGTAAAGGGTATCTTTCTTCTTCTACCCTCCTTTCTATTTTCCACGTCGCTGCCGTGGAAACGCGCGTATACATACACGCAGAACGCTTGCAAATCTTGTCACGCGTGATAGAGGCCGTAAAAAAATGGAGAAGAAAAACATTGGCGGAAAATACGAAAAGGCAATTTATTATTCAATAAACGAGTTTTATGGTTGTGCAAGATTTAGGTTTGTGGTTTTCCCGAAAATCTATTAAATCCTTTCATTCAATTATAAGTCATGATCATTTATAGAAATTGGTTCTTCCAGTTTGAGTTATCATCTCAGTTCATCATTCATAAGGGGGTAGACTCTGAGAGCTACGCAATAAGGTAAATTGTCAATGTTACCCACAAAATTAGTCAAAAATATGGGTTTACGGGAATACACTTTTCATCCTTATATGAGAATATTTTTCGGTTGTCAGGTACCTCTTCAGAAAGAGAAAAGTCAAATTCGGCGCGCTCTAATTATTGTTTCAATGAAAACAATCTGTTTTGAATAAAGAATCGCTTATAAACACAGGCATTGTAACTATGACTTTTCGTCCATATTATAACGCTCATATTACTAAATATCAGCATATTCTGATTAAATAATGACCAGAGTGCATCAGATTTGATTTTGCTCTTTCTGAAGAGGTACCTTACGACCTGAAAATATTCTCATAGAAGGACGAAAAGTGTCACGTCACTGCCCTAGCCCCATAAGTGCTACTTGTGTAAGTAGTGAAGCGAAATTAAATAATAAAAAGACTCCAAATAGTGCAGATAAATAGTCTATAATTAAATTTTTATATCGGATATACTCTGTCAACTTGTCGAAGTGATTTAATATTTTAGGAAAGTCACTGAACATCTTAATGAAATAAATATTTTATACTAATAGCCACGATAAGTTTTGAAGTTGAGCCTGGCTCGAAGTCATTTCGGGCAATTCTGTGTACTCTTATTAGAAATTTTTACTACAACCGACCGCAATTTCGATTACTCGCCGGTAAATAAAACTCGGGAAATAAAAGCAATGGAACGGCGACAAATGGTGTGCCCATTTGCGACCAGTAAAGGGTATCTTTCTTCTTCTACCCTCCTTTCTATTTTCCACGTCGCTGCCGTGGAAACGCGCGTATACATACACGCAGAACGCTTGCAAATCTTGTCACGCGTGATAGAGGCCGTAAAAAAATGGAGAAGAAAAACATTGGCGGAAAATACGAAAAGGCAATTTATTATTCAATAAACGAGTTTTATGGTTGTGCAAGATTTAGGTTTGTGGTTTTCCCGAAAATCTATTAAATCCTTTCATTCAATTATAAGTCATGATCATTTATAGAAATTGGTTCTTCCAGTTTGAGTTATCATCTCAGTTCATCATTCATAAGGGGGTAGACTCTGAGAGCTACGCAATAAGGTAAATTGTCAATGTTACCCACAAAATTAGTCAAAAATATGGGTTTACGGGAATACACTTTTCATCCTTATATGAGAATATTTTTCGGTTGTCAGGTACCTCTTCAGAAAGAGAAAAGTCAAATTCGGCGCGCTCTAATTATTGTTTCAATGAAAACAATCTGTTTTGAATAAAGAATCGCTTATAAACACAGGCATTGTAACTATGACTTTTCGTCCATATTATAACGCTCATATTACTAAATATCAGCATATTCTGATTAAATAATGACCAGAGTGCATCAGATTTGATTTTGCTCTTTCTGAAGAGGTACCTTACGACCTGAAAATATTCTCATAGAAGGACGAAAAGTGTCACGTCACTGCCCTAGCCCCATAAGTGCTACTTGTGTAAGTAGTGAAGCGAAATTAAATAATAAAAAGACTCCAAATAGTGCAGATAAATAGTCTATAATTAAATTTTTATATCGGATATACTCTGTCAACTTGTCGAAGTGATTTAATATTTTAGGAAAGTCACTGAACATCTTAATGAAATAAATATTTTATACTAATAGCCACGATAAGTTTTGAACTTGAGCCTGGCTCGAAGTCATTTCGGGCAATTCTGTGTACTCTTATTAGCTCTCACACGCAATTCAGCCGCTTCCGAATTATTTTCGGAATGTGACGTGGCGCAAGGTGGGCACGAGGATTAATGCGATGCCAAACGGCTCCCGTAAACGTGAAAGGCCCGAGCAGAGCCAAGCGTGGCGTTAAAATTATATGATGGCCGTATCCGGCAAATGTATACGGTGCGCGTACACCTATCTCAAGTGTATTATAAATGCGATACACCCGCGCTACGCGCAAAAGGAAGCTACGTGTATTATTTATGATACGACCGACCGAACGCGATGAAAATAAGGCGGCATTAGCGGGACCGGGAGGGATGAAAGCGAAGCCGTGGCTAACTCTACGCCGTTGCGTGTAATCCGCCGAAAATTACCATTTAAATTTCTATCCTGCCGAGCCTCCACTGCCGGGGCAAGGCGAAACACGCTCCCCCGACTGATGGGGACGAGGGCCCTTGATTAACGCCGTTAAAACCCTCTCGTTTCGCTTCGAGAGCGACACTTGCCAGCATTGTTTCAGTTTCGTTTCTCCATTACACGATATTGCGTGCGTTGTCGGCGTACTGTCTGTGACACGAGAGTGATGCATCCTCCAATCGAAAGTGGAAAAGATAATTTTTACTGCTATTTATCAATATGTAAAGTCTAGTCATTTTGATAAAACTTGAGAACTCTTGCCAATTCTCCGTATTTGTACAAATGTGGATTTCCGGCTATAACTGATAATAATAATTGATATTAGATTAAATATCTCATCGCTTTGCCTGTCTCACTATGATAAGGTGAGGTCAAGAGTCTGGTATGAATATTACTTCTTATGTGTACATAATATGTATGTATGTACAATGTACTTTTGATATGTCATATAATTTTATACAGTATTCATTATTATACTATAGTAAGTGCTTTCACAAAAAAGAAATATTGAAAATTTGGTTTACAGAGGTACTTGCATAAAAGAGTAGTTGCATGGTTTGATTTCTTCAACCTTTCACGTTCCTCATTCCCCCCTTTCGTCGTCGATTTACGCGTGAATGAACTTTCCGATAGTTTTCGATTTACTACGTGTCGTCATTGATTGGCTGTAACAAAATTTCTTCTCCTCGGTTTTGCTTCCACGGCCTGAATAAAAGAGTCTGCGTTCCGTGTCGTACGGAACTTCTATTATAGATGCACTCCCTATTTCGTAAAAGTGTAAAACAAGAGCCGCGAGTTCGTGGCAATAAAGAAAGACGTAGAGGCGCAAGACTGCTGAAAAATGGAAAGCAACACGTATTTCGCAAAAACTACATGCTTTCTTATCCCTCATGTAGCTAATTGCTTAACTATTTCACAATTTTTCTATAGCTTGCATTTGTCCAAACATAATTTAAATAATATAAAGATCGCATGTAATATATAAAAATATATGAAATGTCACAATGCTTAAATCAAATTCTTTACACTGATATCATAAACGTCTTAGTTTGTATAAAAATTCGCAGTCTACTTATGAATGAAAGTGCACGTCAGAAATTCAATGTAGAATGCTGCTTTCGTATCTCATTCTTCTTACCTTCCGGCAATTGTCTAATGACTCATAAACGAGATTGTGTTTCACCAATCCCGCTTATCAAATCCCGTCTTATCAGTCGATCGGCGAACTTGACTGACTTTGATTTCGCGGTCAACCAGTAAGCCTGCGGATCTCCAATCGAGAGAATGATGATGCTGTTGTCGTTGCTGTCGCTCTTCACGCTAGCGCGTTGCGCAAGTTGCTTCATACCGAGGATTATAGGCGGACAGAACGCGTCCATCGCCAACTATCCATATCAGGTAAATTGATCACGGTTTACGCGAGTTTCTCGCTAAATGCGCAAAGACCGCTCCGCAGTATAATCCAGACGATACCGAAATAACGAGGGGCAAACGTTTATGCTGTAATAGGTATCTATAATCCACAATAACAATTTCCAATGTGGGGGATCCATAATAAGCAGTGATTGGATGTTAACGGCGGCGCATTGTGTCTACGGGTTCGTACCAATCCAGTCATGAAACGACCTGATAATTTATCAATTACCGCGATGATTTACTATTAATATACTGCGGATTTTTAAGCATCTGTGAAGTAAATTTTAAATAGAAATAAAAATAATGATATATCACTTTTAATGTTTTGGAAATTTTTATACATTACTTGCTCTTATTTCCTACACAATCGATTTTTGTTAATATGTAAAAAATCTATAACTCTCGATTACTTAGAATTTCGTTTAACTATTTTTAAACAAAAACATAAATGTACAAGAATATAAATTAAATTATATAAACTAGTATAAATAATAAATGGATTAAATCGGCAGTCATATCAATGATTAGTGAAGCTTGCTACGATTTTCTTTGAAAACCTTCTCAATCAGTCACGATGATCTTTTGCTTATAGGCTTCCACCCCAGCAATTAAAAATTCGCATTGGCAGCAGTTTTTACAACAAAGATGGCACATTAATCGATGGAATCACGAACGTACTTTGGCCTAATGAGTACAATATGATAACGTATGATTTCGATGTTGCTGTGATAAAGGTACAATTTAATTATACCACATTTATAATTTTGTTTATCTGATTATAATACAAAATCTAACATCTACCTCAAACCGATTCTCTTTTATTATTTAACATTTACATGAAAAAGTCAATTTTCATCATTTTTGTTCACATAATTATCGCGTTACACGTACAAAATTAGTAACGAAAATACATTCAAGCAGGTACCATTTAGACGAAAAACATACTAAATCGAAAGATTTCATGACTTTTGTTCACAGTTCCCTAAGCCAATAACTATGAGCGCGAGCGTAAAACCAATCTCTTTAGCCAAGGCTACAAGCGTCGTTCGTCCAGGGCAAAATGCGGTGGTAACGGGCTGGGGTCGTTTAACAGTAAGTTTTTTGGCACATTAACAATCAAATTTGTTACATACACGTTGCTCTAAGCTGCTGCATCGCGTCGAGATAAACCGGAACAATTCACACGATTACGACTCGATGCTTCGGTCAACTATTCGGCCGAGACTGATTATCGAACCAGCCCAGTGGCGACTAGCGCAAACATTAAGACATGTTTGTTAACCGTTCATTCGTAGCAGCGCACGTACGCGCGATGCAAGTATTGCGTTTTCCGCAACGGTGGAAAACGGAACTGAAGTGTTTGAACCTATGATGAGATATTTCTGATTAAAACAATTACGATTACTATTATGATATTGAAGTATTTGGAATTGGTTTTATCTGTAGACTTCTATATAACAAGCTCGGTTGTAGGAAAATGGTCCGCTGTCAGATAAACTGCAATCGCTGACGGTACCTATCATTGATCTGAAGGAATGCAAGAAAACAAGTGACAGTGTGACGGATAATATGATCTGTGCTGGTTATATGGCTGGTGGCAAAGATACGTGTCAGGTATTATTTTTCATTTTATCATCATTCAACAATACAAAAATTATATTATATTTTTAAATCAAATTCAATTTTTGATATACGCATTCTCGTATTTATTGATTTCATGTAAATAAGCTGCGTATGAATTTTATACTCGAGAAATTTATTTTCATACTTCAACAGATTAAAATTAGTTTATTCAATACTGTGCAATACTGTGCAATTAAGATAACTTCAAACGACTCTCGTTGAGTTATATCTTATCAAGTATCTATCAATAATTTCAAATTACAAGTAAATAAATGTAATGTCTTACTTTTTATTGATACTTCTAAGAGGTGCCCATTATGTCTCTCTTATGATCAGTCAATTATTTTGAATAGTATGTTATTAATATAGAACCTTCTATGGACAAAAATTTATACCAGTGTCCACATCACGAAAAACATGATACTAACCACTTCTAAAGAAATGTGATAACGATTCGATAAACGAATACCAAATATATTTGCTCAATTATGATCGATAAATATTACACAACATGTTCTTAAAAGTTATATGTAATACAAGAGGTTTTTGGCAAATTTCTCAATAGCCTCTTATCACGCATTACACGTACAAAATTAGTAACGAAAATACATTCAAGCAGGTTATTCAACCATTTAGACGAAAAACATACTAAATCGAAAGATTTCATGACTTTTGTTCACAGTTCCCTAAGCCAATAACTATGAGCGCGAGCGTAAAACCAATCTCTTTAGCCAAGGCTACAAGCGTCGTTCGTCCAGGGCAAAATGCGGTGGTAACGGGCTGGGGTCGTTTAACAGTAAGTTTTTTGGCACATTAACAATCAAATTTGTTACATACACGTTGCTCTAAGCTGCTGCATCGCGTCGAGATAAACCGGAACAATTCACACGATTACGACTCGATGCTTCGGTCAACTATTCGGCCGAGACTGATTATCGAACCAGCCCAGTGGCGACTAGCGCAAACATTAAGACATGTTTGTTAACCGTTCATTCGTAGCAGCGCACGTACGCGCGATGCAAGTATTGCGTTTTCCGCAACGGTGGAAAACGGAACTGAAGTGTTTGAACCTATGATGAGATATTTCTGATTAAAACAATTACGATTACTATTATGATATTGAAGTATTTGGAATTGGTTTTATCTGTAGACTTCTATATAACAAGCTCGGTTGTAGGAAAATGGTCCGCTGTCAGATAAACTGCAATCGCTGACGGTACCTATCATTGATCTGAAGGAATGCAAGAAAACAAGTGACAGTGTGACGGATAATATGATCTGTGCTGGTTATATGGCTGGTGGCAAAGATACGTGTCAGGTATTATTTTTCATTTTATCATCATTCAACAATACAAAAATTATATTATATTTTTAAATCAAATTCAATTTTTGATATACGCATTCTCGTATTTATTGATTTCATGTAAATAAGCTGCGTATGAATTTTATACTCGAGAAATTTATTTTCATACTTCAACAGATTAAAATTAGTTTATTCAATACTGTGCAATACTGTGCAATTAAGATAACTTCAAACGACTCTTGTTGAGTTATATCTTATCAAGTATCTATCAATAATTTCAAATTACAAGTAAATAAATGTAATGTCTTACTTTTTATTGATACTTCTAAGAGGTGCCCATTATGTCTCTTTTATGATCAGCCAATTATTTTGAATAGTATGTTATTAATATAGAATCTTCTATGGACAAAAATTTATACCAGTGTCCACATCACGAAAAACATGATACTAACCACTTCTAAAGAAATGTGATAACGATTCGATAAACGAATACCAAATATATTTGCTCAATTATGATCGATAAATATTACACAACATGTTCTTAAAAGTTATATGTAATACAAGAGGTTTTTGGCAAATTTCTCAATAGCCTCTTATCACGCTGTGATGCTTATCAATTATGTAACAGCCTCAACGTTTCTTCACACTTAAAATATTTTTAATGTTTCAAAATAATCTGTCTTCTCATTTAAATTATTTTATTTTATTTTATAATTAAAGGTGTTTCATAATATGTGTCACCGTCCCTATTAGAAAAACCATTTGCATATGACATTCTCTATTTTCTTTTTCTAATACGGAGTCCATTTTGAAAAGCTTTTTTTTTTATCTGTGACAGGGGGACTCTGGTGGTCCGTTGGTGCTCAATGGTGTCCAAATCGGCATCGTGTCCTGGGGCAGGGGATGTGCGAGACCTAAATATCCCGGCTTGTATACGCGAGTGTCCGCCGTGCGAAGTTGGATAAATCAAAAGACGAAAGTATAAAATTCATACCTCACTCTCTCTCTTGGCGTACGTGCGCTATATTACGCGAACATTTATTTTCCTCTTTCACCGTTGAGAACCCGCGCCGGTTGAAACGGGAAAACAACCTGCGCTTCTTTTTTTATCGCGCGCATAAATCCTTCCATCGGAGAACACTGTACGGATAGTATATTTCACTGTAATAATCATACAAAATAATCTTTAAAATGTAATATAATAAGTTATTGCATTCAAGCTCACGATTAAATGAGATTGAGTTAAGTTTTTATTTGTTTTGTTAATACATATTAATATTTTGAAATAAAGAGAGATTTATTGTACATTCCACACCAAATAATTTCCTTTCTAATAATTAGATTGTAAATTTTTATGTACATATGGAAAGTCTGAATCTGGAAGGATGCATATAATCTAAAAAAGAATGTATGAAACAGTCAATTTGGACGATGCATTAAATTAGGAAATGAAAAATTCCTAATAGGATTACATTTCTTAAAGTGTTTACGAAAACGTAATTTTACATAAAAGTCTGTTAATAACAAAATCCATCATAGTTCATTAAGAGTTATTGGAACAATAATCAGTTCAATAATTTTCTGTCATCTCCTCTGATATGAATGAAATTTTATGACAGAAGATCTTAAGCTTGAGCCAGAAAAGAGGAAAAAGGAAATGAAAAAAGTTTGCTGCATTTCTACCAAATTCTATTATTCGAATCCATGGGCTTAACCAGCAGACTCGAACATCGATGCGGGAACATTCAATATCGAAAGAGCTTCGCCTGCGAGTCGTTCGTGTGATTTTGCTGCTGGTCCGCAAACAACTGAAATTTCGGCCAAATTTAAACTAAATCCGCCGAGTTCGAAAATCTACCGACTGGCAGTTTCTGAACGCGATCCTCTACAAAAATTTTTGCAGTTACTCCCTTTCAGCACAAAAATTCTATCCTTCGATGAATAACTACAAACAATTCAGAGACACGATTTATTTTCCATGAAACAAGAATTAAATACAACTGCTGAATCAATTCAAATGTTTGACGCAATTGTTTTGCACTTAAAGTTTAAACGATCAAATATTACGCGTTTGACTAATATTTTTCAGCCGAAATCGTAGCCATCCGAAAATTGTTCAGTACATTCTCTGTCATTAAGCTTAATACGCGCGTTAGCTCCACGATATGCGGTCGCATCAGGCCGGATTTTAAAACGCGTTAAACGAAATTCAGACGTCAGTACCTCCACCGACCGATAGTTTTCAACTCGGGAAACGAACTAGGCAGGACGCGCACTCCATTCGTTGCGAATAAAAAAATAATGTTTGAGTGTGCATCTAAATTCGAACACGGCCAGATGTCTATCAAAAATTTGATAATCATCCCAAATTAGAAATTATCGATCCTAAACTTTATTTGAACAGTTATAATAAATCATATTCTTATAATTATATAATAAATCATTAGCAACTCCAGTAAAA